>NC_133329.1:15549503-15793914 GCF_042186555.1 Aquarana catesbeiana | reverse complement strand
ATTTGGAGCCGTGAACGTACCCCTTTGGATCAGATCAATTATCGGCTGTACTTTTTCTCTCAACCTTTGCTTGTTTTGCTTCTCCTCTTTGGTGAAAAGGAAGACGTTCCCCCCAGTCTTCTCCTGGAGGGTGGGCTGACTGCTCAGGATTTTGTTCTTGGTCTCCTCACTGCTGTCCTCCAGATCATCAATTACTGCTAAGACTTTATTTGGTCCTGTGATACAAGGGAAAGGGGTCAAATCCATCATTTATCTACTTCCATACTACCCACAATACATATATATCATAAAAGAACATGTTTTCTTCCATGATGTAGGTCAAGGGCACTGCATTGCGCTTTTGTGGCTTATAATGGCAACGGAGAGCATTTCCAGGACCAATGAGGGTACTTCCTGGCCATGTGACAATGTGGCAGCAAAAGAATGGGAGGGCTGAGAATCTTTAGTCTGGGGGAAAAACACAACCATGTGGCCCTTTTATGATAGGGGCAACTTTCTGTGAACTAGATCAAATGGGCCATGGAGTATCATAAACAATTCCTATGTCTTTTTTTTTATTTTTTATATGGAATCCTGCTTTCATCGTTTTAACTCTTTTTTCCATCTGATGATCTCCTCCACCCTTTTTCAGGCACCGATCCTTGCAATCACTTAAAAAATGATCCTCATGTTTTTGTTGCATCTGTTAGGGGTTTTTAAACATGCATGACCACCCTAGGGTTCGGAAGTTGGAGGAGGATGCCGCTCTTAAATACTGCACCCCAGATGATGTCCTAGAGAACGAAACGCGTCGGGACGGACTACTGATACCACTGACACTGACGTTATTTTATATACCAAAGCGCTTTTTTATCTCCAGAAATGTGAGTGATTTTTTTTCTTCAATAAATATGCTATGAGTTTTGACGGAATTACGCTATGTGCTCTCATATTTCCGTCTACATATACCATTGATGTTTATTCGGACCAATCCCTTTAACACATCATTGCAAGCACCCAGACCTCCTGGAATCCATGTCCTTTGTGGTATCTGCCATTCAGGATCACCACTTTTCAAGCTTGATTGTCCCAGTGGGTACACACCCATCTGTGTCCAATCTCTCTGGTAAGCCTTTACTAGTACATGGTGGTGGATCAACATCCTTTTTTCACTAAAGCCACTTTTTCATCTTTGCCACTTTTGGGTTACTTTTGGTATTTTTATGGACTAATTTAATATGATTGCGATCATCATTTGTGTCAATCATATCAACTGTTTCCACTCAGCAATTTCTCACTCATATTATTGTGCAATATCCTTACTGTTTTTCTATTTTATTAGTTGTTTAGCCATTGGTAGAACTTTATTTAATAGTCTTACTGACTAGTTGAGTATTTCATTTTTCTAGCGCTGCACTTGTTCGCACTATATGTTACTTTCGGAGTGGTGGGGGCACCTGCATATAGGGGAACCAATCTCTCCATTTTTCTCCTGCAGCTGATAAATGCCTTCGTGAGGAAGAGGAGGAGAAGCAGGCATTCAGCAGGTGCAGGAGAAAATCTTTGAGATCGGTTCCTCTATATGCAGGCGCCCCCACATCTCCTCCTAGCCAGCTTCTTTCTGCTGCTCACCTGTGTGCTCTCCTATCCTCTGTGCTCTCTCTCTCCTAAACCCCCCATCCCCAGCAGCTCTGCTGACTTCCCCCTTATCTTCTCCTGGAGACGCTGTCAGGAATGAGAATGGAGAAGAAGCCGGTAAATGTGCAAATTACCAACCCCTTCCTTGTCCTAATAAAAACGGTGTTGACTGTGCATCATTTTTTGAATGAACGGGAAGCCTCTGTACAGAGCTATTCCTGTCCATTCATTCTGTGCAGCTGAGGCTGCAGAGATAAGGATTGAGGACTGTGTCCTTATTCTCCTTTCTCTTTCTCAAAGGTGGATCATCAGAGGTCTGTTTAGACCCCTGATATCTCATCAAACCCCCCCTCCCCCCCAACAGGGCTCCTAGAAAAAAAAATCATTAAAAAAAATACTAATATTGTACAAAAAAGAAAATGGTAAAAAAAAATTAAAATTAAAATAACAAAAATAGAAACAAATAGTAACACCAGTGGTGGAACTAGTGTATAAAACCCCCCAAGGGGTTAACGCTGCGCTAGAAGACCAATTGATATAAAAAATGAAAAAAAAAAAAAATTGTGAAATTCAAAATCAAAAAAGCAGCCAGCATCAAAGAGTCAGATACAAAAACTCCAAAACAAGTAGTAAAGAAATTATGCAGCGCTAAAATAATAAAATGAATGATGATGTGAATGATCCCAAAAAGAAAAACTAAAGCAGTTGTCAGAAATGAACAGACATATAAAAGAATTCTAATCTTTACATAAATAAATACCGTACATTATATATTGTGTAATAATAAATCATCAAATCATAAATATGTGCCACAAGAGGAAATTAATCCACCAAAAAAAGACAAAATCAGTGTAGATTGGTGAAATCAACTAAAATGAACCACTAAATAACATCCAAACACTGTTAATCACCATGAATAAAGAAATAGGTATATACAAAATCCCATCACAAACAGTGCAAATAATTAAAAGGGAAACTAGTCCATAAACATGGTGTAGATGCTAAGTCCAGAGAGTGTAGTAAGGATAGGTCCAATCTCCCAAATGCTTAGCACACCCGAGTGAGTAATGAGGCTCCTTCCCGACTCAAATGACCACCCAGGTGGTCTCACCAAGCACAGGGAATATTAAGGTCTCCCAAGAACCTATACCGGCATCTGAAGTAATGGCTAGATCTGCAATGCTTGGGAAATATAAAAAAGCTCCCATAGTGTAATCGTTCAAAACGGGGGATTTATTTTTCAAAAAGATTGGACTTACAAGAAGATTCAATCAAGAAAGCATATACGAATTGTAGTTAAAATGTCCCGGTGTCTCCACAGGCTTCCCGCTGTTCATAGGCTTCCCATCGGTCTCAGCAAAGGAAAAACGTAGTGACGTCAGCGTCACAGGCTCCGCCCTACGCGTTTCGCCACAGCAGTTATTAAACATCGCCAATAGACAGCTCTATCAGTCTCAAAAAATGGTATAAAACTCATTTGTGTACAGTTATGCATGACCAAGTAATTGTCAGTCAAATGATCACAGCACTGAAAACCCCAAAAAATGGCCTGGTAATGAAGGGGTATTACAGGCCGGTACTCAAATGGGTAAAGCTGAAGTCCATGTTTGCATAGTTACCATGGGTCCAACTAGGACTAATATTCCATATTCCATACCTGGTTGATCCCTGTGAAAGCGGCTGCCCTGCTGCATAGTAAACACAGGAGGTCATTTTGTCAATGAATGGAAATAATTGTCTGATAGGAATTCAGTTTCAACATTGTAAATCTTATATTGGATTTTAGTGGTTGATTTCTGATCTTCCCATATTGCAAATTACACATATACTGGACAATTTAGGTTTAAAAATTGCTTTTTTTGCTCACCAAGTCTGTCCGACAGCAGGCTTATCTCATAATCGTAAATAGAATCTGTGACATCGGTGATATTAATTCGGCCTCTGTTTTTGCTGTGGTACAATATGGCGAATTGGCATTGGCTGAGGGATTGTATCAGGACACGGCGATTATTATTAGATATGTAGATGGGAAGAACGTTATAGTATTCTCCTAGCCGGCCCGTTAACCAGGCGTATTCAGTATCTCCAGCCCTGGAGAATATTCCAACCGTTGGCGTCATTGTTGGATCTTCTGGGAAAAAACACAATTCTCTGGGTGAAAACATAGGAAAAAAAATAGAGTTATTATAACAATGGGCCATTGTCTGTCTTCCTGACCTCTTTCTAAGGAGCCTTCTGTCTCCCCCGGTAGTGTTATATAACTTGTCTATACTGCAACTCAATTATTTTTCAACTTCTGGTAATAGGATGACAATGCTGTCATCCTGCCTTTCATCCTGTGGTCAGGGTAGCATAAGAGGTTCATGTAGTTTTAAAATCGAACCAGGCACCAGAAAAATAATAATAATTATAGCCCCCCCCACCCCCCCCCCCCCTGCAAAGGTTATTCTGTGCTCCAGTAGGAGTGTGACTGGTCTCCAGCTACCTCTATGTCTGGTATTGTATGTATCACAGCCTTTTCCTCTACCCCTAGACATAACATGCATGTAACCCCTGCACATGATTAAATGATAAAATCAGCAGAGTTTCTCCTTATTTCAGATCTACCCCTCATATTTACAGCGACTGCACTTCCAAGTGCTCTTTCAATGCAATTTCAAGTGCATTTTGCACTTGTAGTTTGCACTTGTAGTGCAAAGTGGATTTACCTTTCCTAAATAACCCCCAATGTGTCTGTTGTATATTGTAGTAAATGCTTTATAATATATCTAGTGTACCTTTTGTATATTGTTGTATCTATTGTATATTGTTGTTTATGCTGTATAATAATGTATCCCTTGGTTCGGTTCGCGGCAGAACATGTGAACGGACCAAAAGTTTGCGCGAACATTCGAAGACGATTAAAGTCTATGGGACCCAAACGTGCGAATTTTAAAGGCTATTATGCAAGTTATTGTCCTAAAAAGTGTTTGGGGACCCGGGTCCTGCCCCAGGGGACATTCAACAGGGGCAGAAAAATTGGGCCTTTGATGGTGGTGTGGTGGTGGTGCCACAACACTGTAAATCCTCACAGTTACTCTAGGTGGGCGCAGGAACGGGCCCTGCTGTGAAATATTAGATCAAAAATTGTAATTACATGTCCCTGTTAAACCAGGGGCCAAAAAATTGGGTCTTAGGCAGTGGTGGTGGTGCCACAACACTGTAACCCCTCACGGATTCTGTTGTTGAGGGCAGGAACGAGCCCTGCTGTGAAATATTAGAGCAAATATTTTAATTAAATGCCTCTGTTAAACAGGGGCAGAAAAATTGGGCCTTAGACGGTGGTGGTGGTGGCGGTGACACAACACTGTAAAGCTTCACAGATACTCTTGTTGAGCGCAGGAACGGGCCCTGCTGTGAAATATTAGATCAAAAATTGTAATTACAGGCCCCTGTTAAACAGGGGCAGAAAAATTGGGCCTTAGGCACTGGTGGTGGTGCCCTGAAACAAAAATGTTCTTAGAAGCTATTAGCATGAACATTGAGGAGGAATAGAATAGTCACTCAACATAATAGGATAGTCAGCATAGGCAGTCTTCAAGGGATCTCACATTTATAGAAAAATTAATTGGTTGCATCAGCATCAGGTGCTTGGTAGCTGGTGATCCAAGACTGATTCATTTTTATGAAGGTGAGCCAATCAACTGAGTCTGTGGACAGGCGCACTCTGTGATCGGTTACAAAACCTCCAGCAGCACTGAATGTGCGTTCAGAAAGAATGCTGGATGCAGGACAGGCCAGTAGCTCAATTTCATATTGTGCAAGCTATGGCCAGTGATCCATCCTCAAGACCCAGTAACCCAGTGGATTTTCGGTTGGAAAGGTCTCCAAGTCAGATCTTGCCCCTAGGTATTCCTGCACCATGTAAATCAGACGCTGGCGATAGTTGCTGGAACCGATTAGACCTTGGGGCTTCGGACTAAAGAATTGTCTGAACGCATCGGTCAGACGGCCACCTTCTCCACCGCTCCTTCTGTGACTGACTGAAGCCTCAGCAACACATTGTCCAGGAGGACCAGGAAATTGTAACCTTCCAGGCTCTGGAAACGCATTGCACAAACCTTTCTGCAAGGCCTCCCGAAGATGATTCTTTCTATGCTCCCTCTGCGAAGGCTGGATAAATTCCGCAACCTTACCCTTGTAATGTGGATCAAGCAGGGTTGCCAGCCAGTAATGATCCCTCTCCTTGATACCACAAATCCGAGGGTCCTTTTGCAGGCTTTGCAGGATCAGGGAGGCCATGCAGCGAAGATTTGCTGAGGCATTCGATCCGGAGTCCTCTGGGTCACTAAGGATGACACGATCCACAGCCACCTCCTCCCGGCCACGTACAAGTCCATGAGTTTCTGGGGACTGAAAACGATCCCTTGTAGACTGCTGCTGATGCTGAGTGCTAGGCTTCACCTCCATGCTGACACAATCCTCATCCTCCTCCTCTTCCTGTGTGATCGGCGGGCCCGCAGGACTACTGTCTGGAAAAAGGGGGACTTGAGAGGCAAGGATGTCCTCCTCTTCCTGCCTCTGTTCTGCCTCAAGTGCCTTGTCCATTATTCCACTAAACATGTGCTCCAACAGGAAGACAAGAGGGACAGTATGACTGATGCATGCACTGTCACTGCTCACTATCCTCGTGGCCTCCTCAAATGGTGACAGGACAGTGCATGCATCCTTGATCAGTAGCCACTGGCATGGCGAAAGAAAGCCAAGCTCCCATGACCCTGTCCTGGTGCCATACTCACACAGGTACTCATTGATGGCCCTCTGCTGCATGTGCAGCCGCTGCAGCATTGCCAACGTTGAGTTCCCCCTGGTGGGCATGTCACAAATGAGGCGGTTCTTGGGCAGGTTGCATTCCTTTTGAAGGCAGGCCAGCCGAGCACTGGCATTATATGACTGGCAGAAATGCCCACAGACTTTCCTGGTCTGCCTTAGGAGATCCTGTAAGCCCGGGTACCTGCACAAGAACCACTGCACCACCAAATTAAGGACGTGAGCCAAACAGGGAACAGGCATCAAGTGTCCCTGTCAGAGGGCGGAGAGGAGGTTGGTGCCATTGTCGTAAACCCCCATTCCTGGCTGAAGCTGGCATAGCGTCAACCACCTCTGAGACTGCCCCTGCCGAGCTGACAGAATCTCTGCCCCAGTGTGACTCCTGTCCCCTAAGCAGACCAACTTAAGCACCGCATGGCATCTTTTTGCCTGAGTGCTTGCGTAGCCCCTTGAATGCCTACGGAGCACCGCTGGTTCAGAGGAGAAATCTGCAGAGGAAGAGGCCATAGAGGAAGAAGAAGAGGAGGGGGTGGAGGAGAGAGGTGTGGCTGAATCACCACTACTAGCATTTTGGAGGCGTGGTGGCGAAATAAGCTCCAGCAATACTGCACTCTGTCCTGCATCCTTCCCAGCTGCCAGCAGAGTTACCCAGTGCGCCGTGAAAGAAAGGTATTGTCCCTGTCCATGCCTGCTGGACCATGAGTCAGCGGTAATATGCACCTTACTGCTGACCGCCCTGTCCAACAAGGCCAAGACATTGCCTTCCACATGCCAGTAGAGAGCCGGAATGGCCTTCCGTAAAAAGAAATGGCGTTTGGGAACTTGCCACTAAGGTACCGCACATTCCACAAATTCACAAAAGGGGGCAGAGTCTACCAGCTGAAAAGGCAGCAGTTGGAGTGCTAGCAATTTAGCCAAGCTAGCATTCAGCCACTGAGCATGTGGATGGCTGGGACCAAATTTCTTTCGACAGTTTAGCAACTGGGGAAAGGAAATTTGCCTGCTACAATCGGATGTTGGTGTAGCGATAGCAGATTGCCCGAAAGTACTTGGCACACCTAATTCTCATTCCTCTCAGTGCAGGTTTCTGAGAGGACTGAAGGTATAGTGGGGTTGGAGATCCCAGCTGATGAGGAGCAAGGAGAGGTCCGCCTTGTTCTTTGGTGTGGGTCTTTTAAGTACTGTTGCCAACGGGCTGCATGGGAGGTCGACATATGTCTGGTCAAGCATGTGGTGCCCAAGCGGCTGCTGTTTTGGCCACGCTTGATATGTTTCAGACATATGTTGCAAACAGCAAAGGTGCAATCTGCTGCACTAAATAAAAAAAGGCTCACACCAAAGAGCTTTTCAAAATATGCGGGGAGTCAGCAGCCTTCTGCACATGTGGAGATCTGCAGTGTGATGCAGTCAGTGGCTTCCCCCTAAGCTGGCCCCTGGAGGGCATCCTGCCTTGTTGGAGATGTGCCTCCTCCTCCTCCCTTCTATCAGGCACCCACGTAGAGTCAGTGACCTCATCATCCCCTCCCTCCTCATCATTGGAGCAAACCTGGCTGTATGCTGCAGCAGGGGGAACATGACTGCCGGTTTCTTGTCCTCCATGGGCACCCCCTCTCTCTCTGGGCTCACGTTACTGCCTTCATCCTCAACCTGGGTACCATCATCGGAGCCTTCAAAACGCTGCGCATCCTCCTGCAGCATGTACCCAACACTGTGGTCGAACAGTTCGGGGGACTCCTCCGTGCATGATAGTGGGGCTAGGGAAGGAGTGACTGATGACATTGAGCCAATGGAATACGCCGAGTTGGCAGCTGCATTGACAGGCAAACTACTCTGAGCCTGGGTGACAGAGGATGAGGAGGATGATGATAGCTTAGTTATCCACTCTACCAACTCTTCTGCATGTTGTGGATCAACACGGCCAGCTGCCGAAAAAACAGACAAGCGTGCCCCACGGCCACGTGCTGAGGATGCACCGTGTCCAAGACCAGCACTGTTAGCTGTAGACACAGAGCCTGCTTGCCCTCTTTTAGTGGCCTGTGAGTGTCTGCCTCTCCTTGGTGGCCTTCCAGACATGCTGTAAAATTTTATTAGCAAAACACTGCCTGAAGTTTACTAGAAAAAGTACACCAGGAATGGCCTGCAGTCAGTTATAGGCTTGGTTAGACTAGAATGCAGTGGATATATATGTTGGAGACTGTATATATATTTTATGCACTGCAGATCACCGAATCACCTGCCTGCCTGCTTGAAAGTGTATTTGAAAACATACACCAGGAATGGCCTGCAGTCAGATATAGGCTTGGCTAGACTAGAATGCAGTGGATATATATGTTGGAGACTGTATATATATTTAATGTACTGTAGATCACTGAATCACCTCCCTGCCTGCCTGAAAATGTATTTGAAAACGTACACCAGGAATGGCCTGCAGTCAGATATAGGCTTGGCTAGACTAGAATGCAGTGGATATATATGTAGGAGACTGTATATATATTTTATGCACTGCAGATCACTGAATCACCTGCCTGCCTGCCTGAAAGTGTATTTGAAAACGTACACCAGGAATGGCCTGCAGTCAGATATAGGCTTGGCTAGACTGGAATGCAGTGGATATATATATATATATATATATATATATATATATATATATATATATATATATTATGCACTTCAGATCACCGAATCACCTGCCAGCCTGCTTGAAAGTGTATTTGAAAACATACACCAGGAATGGCCTGCAGTCAGATATAGGCTTGGCTAGACTAGAATGCAGTGGATATATATGTTGGAGACTGTATATATATTTAATGCACTGTAGATCACTGAATCACCTCCCTGCCTGCCTGAAAGTGTATTTGAAAACGTACACCAGGAATGGCCTGCAGTCAGATATAGGCTTGGCTAGACTAGAATGCAGTGGATATATATGTAGGAGACTGTATATATATTTTATGCACTGCAGATCACTGAATCACCTGCCTGCCTGCCTGAAAGTATATTTGAAAACGTACACCAGGAATGGCCTGCAGTCAGATATAGGCTTGGCTAGACTGGAATGCAGTGGATATATATATATATATATATATATTTTATGCACTGCAAATCACCGAATCACCTGCCTGCCTGCTTGAAAGTGTATTTGAAAACATACACCAGGAATGGCCTGCAGTCAGATATAGGCTTGGCTAGACTAGAATGCAGTGGATATATATGTAGGAGACTGTATATATATTTTATGCACTGCAGCTTACTGAATCACCTGCCTGCCTAAAAGTATATTTGAAAACATACATGAGGAATGGCCTGCAGTCTATAGGCTTGGCTAGACTGGAATGCAGTGGATATATATATATGTAGGAGACTGTATATATATTTTATGCACTGCAGCTTACTGAATCACCTGCCTGCCTAAAAGTATATTTGAAAACATACATGAGGAATGGCCTGCAGTCTATAGGCTTGGCTAGACTGGAATGCAGTGGATATATATATATATGTAGGAGACTGTATATATATTTTATGCACTGCAGCTAGCTGAATCACCTGCCCGAAGTATACTAGAAACAGTACACCAGGAACGGACTGCAGTCAGATCTATCTAGACTGGATACAGTGCATATATATATATATATATATATATATATATATATATATATATATATATACGAGACTGACTGTATATATATATATATATATTAAATACACTGCAGCTAACTGAATCACCTGCCTGCCTGAAGTATATTAGAAACAGTACACCAGGAACAGACTGTAGTCAGATCTAGCCAAACTGGATACAGTGGATATATATATACAAGACTGACTGTATAAATATATATATATATATATATATATATATATATATATATATATATATATATATATATATATATATATAAAATACACTGCAGCTAACTGAATCGCCTGCCTGCTCAATTTAAATGAAATGATACTCTCTCTCGGTCAACGCCAGCAACACACTACACAGGGCCAACGTGTAGGCGGCCTTATATAGTGTGGGGCGTGGACTTAACCCCTTGAGCCATAATTGGCTAAACGGTGCTGTGATTGGCCAAAGCATGTGGGTCATAGTGCATGCTTGGCCAATCATCAGACAGCAATGCACTGCAATGTCACAGTGCATCATGGGGCATGACCCGCCACTCGAATTTGGCGCGAACGCCCCATAATGTTTGTATTTCGACAAACGCGCGAACAGCCAATGTTCGAGTGGGACTAATGTTCGACCCGAACATAAAGCTCATCCCTAGTTGTATGATGATGTATCTGTTTCCTCCCAGACTCTCCCCTTACTCTGTATGTTGGGGTATTTTTGTATATTTTTTTATAATGTATTTTTTTTTCTGCTTTGTAATGTATCTGTTGTATATTGTATTTTTTTAAAATGTATCTATTATATATTGTTGTGTCTTCTAAATAATGTTTTTGTTTTATATTGTTGTCTCTTCTTTATAATGTACTCTATTTGTTGTATCTCCTTTATAATGTATCTTTTGTATAATAATCTGTCTGATGTGTATTGTAGTAAATGCTTTATAATGTATCTTTTGCACAGTATATTGTTGTATTTTCTTCCTAGTGTACCATTTACATATAGTTGTATCTGTTGTATATTGCTGTTTATAATAACGTATCTGTTGTATATTGCTGTGTATGTTGTATAATAATGTATCTGTTGTATGATGATGTATCTTTCATTTCCTCCCAGACTCCCCCACCTGTTTCTTTGCATCTCCCTGTCTGATCTGTTATCTGACCATATCCCCACCATTTCCCCCTTTGCAGGATCTCTGCCCTTACTGTATGTTGAGGTCCCGTCTCCTCCTGATATAGAAAGGGGCAAAGTTCCAGTCAAAGTGAAACTAACATCAAGAAGAGGAGGAGGAGGAGGAGGAAGAGAGGGAGGGAGATCTCATCCCCATACAGATGTCCTCTAACCTTCTCAAAGTGCTCTGATGACCTCATGAAAGAAGATCAGTGTTTATTATAATGTCGATATGTGGAATGTTTTATAAACCTTGGGGGTTATTTTTTAGTTCCTATTGCCTAAAATATCATAAAAGGGTTCATTTATGTAAGGAAAAGATTCTAATCACTTTCTCCATTCACAGTTGATCTGAGTGCGTCTTTGATTGTTTTTCGAGTGTTCTTTTTTAGCACTCATACCAGCATTTTTTGGTGTTTTTGCACATTCTTCTGGCTTCATTTCTTTTTTCTTTTTTTTTTTTGGCAAGGAGAGCTAGTTACTAGACAAGAAAATGTACAAAAATGCATTACACTATTTTTGAGGCACTTCTATTGAGGTCTACTGAGGCCAAAACGCTTGACGCTCCCTCATGTACTTTTTGGAGCAACGAGCTTCAATCTTCAAGTGACACTACATCCAGGTGTGCAGCGCATCTTAACAACTTGCGGACCGCGCGCCGTCATTATACATCGGTACTTTGACATAGAATGCCGGGGTTAGGGCAGATAGCTGTCCTAGCCCCGGTATATTCTTAAATGGCGGACGGTCCTCTTTCTGATAAAAGGGGTCTCCACTGCTTACTGGAGCCGCCGGTAGCGGTGGAGCCGATCGGGTCCTCTCCCCTCTGAGACATGGAGCCAAGGGAGGGAAAGATGGCCCCCCACTCGACTCCTATACATTGGATGGCGGAAGCGACATCAAACGTCACTTCTGCCCAATGGTCTTAAAGGGGAATTTTTAAAATTTTTGACATTTATTTATTTATTCATTTTTATTGCATTTAAGTGTAAATGTTTTTGACCCCCGATCTCACATTTAAGAGCTCCTGTCATGCTTTTTTTTCTTTTACAAGGGATGTTTACATTCCTCATAATAGGAATAAAAGTGACCCAAACTTAGTTTTTTTTTTTAAAAGGACAGTGTAAAAATAAAAAATAAAAAGTAAAATAAATAAGAAAAAAAATTAAATAATTAAAGCTTCCCGTCCCGCCGAGCTCGCGCACAGAAGCGAATGCATATGTAAGTCGCAAAAACGGTGTTCAAACCACACATGTGAGGTATCGCCGTGATCGATGGAGAGAGAGCAATAATTCTAGAAAAAGACCTCCTCTGTAACTCAAAACTGGTAACCTGTAGAAATGTGTAAACGTTGCCTATGGAGATTTTTACGGGTCAAAGTTTGTCGCCATTCCACGAGCGGGCGCAATTTCGAAGCGTGACATGTTGGGTATTAATTTACTCGGTGTAACATTATCTTTCACAATCTAAAAAAAATTTAGGCAAACTTTACTGTTGTCTTATTTTTTTATTCAAAAAAGTGTAATTTTCCCCCAAAAATTGCGGTTGTAAGACCGCTTCGCAAATCCGGTGTGACGTAAAGTATTGCAACGACCGCCATTTTATTCTCTAAAAAATATATAATGTTTGGGGGTCCTAGGTAATTTTCTAGCAAAAAAAAAAAAAAGATTCTAACTTGTAAACACCAAGTTTGAAAAAAGGACAGTGTAAAAATAAAAAATAAAAAGTAAAATAAATAAGAAAAAAAATTAAATAATTAAAGCTTCCCGTCCCGCCGAGCTCGCGCACAGAAGCGAATGCATATGTAAGTCGCAAAAACGGTGTTCAAACCACACATGTGAGGTATCGCCGTGATCGATGGAGAGAGAGCAATAATTCTAGAAAAAGACCTCCTCTGTAACTCAAAACTGGTAACCTGTAGAAATGTGTAAACGTTGCCTATGGAGATTTTTACGGGTCAAAGTTTGTCGCCATTCCACGAGCGGGCGCAATTTCGAAGCGTGACATGTTGGGTATTAATTTACTCGGTGTAACATTATCTTTCACAATCTAAAAAAAATTTAGGCAAACTTTACTGTTGTCTTATTTTTTTATTCAAAAAAGTGTAATTTTCCCCCAAAAATTGCGGTTGTAAGACCGCTTCGCAAATCCGGTGTGACGTAAAGTATTGCAACGACCGCCATTTTATTCTCTAAAAAATATATAATGTTTGGGGGTCCTAGGTAATTTTCTAGCAAAAAAAAAAAAAGATTCTAACTTGTAAACACCAAGTTTGAAAAAAGGACAGTGTAAAAATAAAAAATAAAAAGTAAAATAAATAAGAAAAAAAATTAAATAATTAAAGCTTCCCGTCCCGCCGAGCTCGCGCACAGAAGCGAATGCATATGTAAGTCGCAAAAACGGTGTTCAAACCACACATGTGAGGTATCGCCGTGATCGCTGGAGAGAGAGCAATAATTCTAGAAAAAGACCTCCTCTGTAACTCAAAACTGGTAACCTGTAGAAATGTGTAAACGTTGCCTATGGAGATTTTTACGGGTCAAAGTTTGTCGCCATTCCACGAGCGGGCGCAATTTCGAAGCGTGACATGTTGGGTATTAATTTACTCGGTGTAACATTATCTTTCACAATCTAAAAAAAATTTAGGCAAACTTTACTGTTGTCTTATTTTTTTATTCAAAAAAGTGTAATTTTCCCCCAAAAATTGCGGTTGTAAGACCGCTTCGCAAATCCGGTGTGACGTAAAGTATTGCAACGACCGCCATTTTATTCTCTAAAAAATATATAATGTTTGGGGGTCCTAGGTAATTTTCTAGCAAAAAAAAAAAAAAGATTCTAACTTGTAAACACCAAGTTTGAAAAAAGGACAGTGTAAAAATAAAAAATAAACAGTAAAATAAATAAGAAAAAAAATTAAATAATTAAAGCTTCCCGTCCCGCCGAGCTCGCGCACAGAAGCGAATGCATATGTAAGTCGCAAAAACGGTGTTCAAACCACACATGTGAGGTATCGCCGTGATCGATGGAGAGAGAGCAATAATTCTAGAAAAAGACCTCCTCTGTAACTCAAAACTGGTAACCTGTAGAAATGTGTAAACGTTGCCTATGGAGATTTTTACGGGTCAAAGTTTGTCGCCATTCCACGAGCGGGCGCAATTTCGAAGCGTGACATGTTGGGTATTAATTTACTCGGTGTAACATTATCTTTCACAATCTAAAAAAAATTTAGGCAAACTTTACTGTTGTCTTATTTTTTTTATTCAAAAAAGTGTAATTTTCCCCCAAAAATTGCGGTTGTAAGACCGCTTCGCAAATCCGGTGTGACGTAAAGTATTGCAACGACCGCCATGTTATTCTCTAAAAAATATATAATGTTTGGGGGTCCTAGGTAATTTTCTAGCAAAAAAAAAAAAAAGATTCTAACTTGTAAACACCAAGTTTGAAAATAGACTTGGTCCTTAAGTGGTTAACAACAGCTTGCCGACCGCCCCATAGCACATTTACTGCTACAGGGCAGCCGCATTGCACAGGATCACGTATATATGTATATATATATATATATATATATATATATATATATATATATATATATATATATATATATATATATATATATATATATGTAATCCTGCATTTCCTGGTAACTGGCAGCTCGCTCCCGCTGTGATTCTACACATCGGGCCAATCAATATACACGTATTACTTTTTTTTTTTTACCAAAAATATGTAGCAGAATACATATTGGCCTAAATTGATGAAGAAATTAGATGTTTAACATTTTTTTATTGGATGTGTTTTATAGTAGAAAGTTAAAAAAAGCTGTTGTTTTTCAAATTTTATTTATAGCACAAAAAATTTAAAATGGCAAAGGTGATCGAATACCACCAAAAGAAAGCTTTATTTGTGGGGAAAGGACATCAATTTTATTTGGGTACAGCATCGCACGACCGCGCAATTTCCAGTTAAAGTAACGCAGTGCCGTATCACAAAAAATGACCTGGTCATGAAAAAAGGGTAAATCTTCCGGTGCTAAAGTGGAAGATTTCAGCTAAGCTCAGCACCAAGATATAAAAAAAAGAAATCTTAGTGCTGAGTGTGGAAGCTTTTCGAGCGAAGCGTCAAATCTCTCTGGTGGGAAAAGGACTTTTCTGAACCTTGCAAAGTGAATATTAGTAAAGAAGAAAAAGAAGCGATGTTCACTTTGAATACTCAATCGTGTGTGAGAAAAAAAAAAAATTACATTTCAAAAATTTTTTTTTTTCGCTGGAACATGATTGGTTGGGTGAAATCAGCTTTACGTTATTCAGTAGTCCCAAGTGAAGCAGGGCTGGATGCTGCACCTGTCCCTCCTGAAGCAGAACTGGATGCTGTTCCTCTGAAAGCAGGGCTGGATGCTGCACCTGTCCCTCCGGATGCAGGGCTGGATGCTGCACCTGTCCCCCCCTGAAGCAGGGCTGGACACTGCACATGTACCTCCTGAAGCAGGGCTGGATGTTGCACCTGTCCCTCCTGAAAGAGGGCTGGATTTTGCACCTGTCCCTCCTAAAAGAGGGCTGGATTTTGCACCTGTCCCTCCTGAAGCAGGGCTGGATGTTGCAACTGTCCCTCCTGAAGCAGGGCTGGATGTTGCACCTGTCCCTCCTGAAGCAGGGCTGGATTTTGCACCTGTCCCTCCTGAAGCAGGGCTGGATGTTGCACCTGTCCCTCCTGAAGCAGGGCTGGATGTTGCACCTGTCCCTCCCAAAGCAGGGCTGGATGCTGCACCTGTCCCTCCCAAAACAGGGCTGGATGCTGCACCTGTCCCTCCCAAAGCAGGGCTGGATGCTGCACCTGTCCCTCCCGAAACAGGGCTGGATGCTGCACCTGTCCCTCCCGAAACAGGGCTGGATGCTGCACCTGTCCCTCCCGAAACAGGGCTGGATGCTGCACCTGTCCCTCCTGAAGCAGGGCTGGATGCTGCACCTGTCCCTCCTGAAGCAGAGCTGGATTCTGCACCTGTCCCTCTTGAAGCAGGGCTGGATGCTGCACCTTTCCTTCCTGAAGTAGGACTGGACACTGCCCCTGTCCCTCCCAAAGCAGGGCTGGACACTGCCCCATCCCTCCTGAAACAGGGAAGAACGCTGCACCTGTCCTTCATGAAACAGGGCTGGACGCTGTACCTTTCCCTCCTGAAGCAGAACTGGACACTGCCTCTCCCGAAGCAGGGCTGGACGCTGCACCTGTTCTTCATGAAGCAGGCCTGGACACTGCACCTGTCTTTCATGAAGCAGGGCTGGATGCTGCACCTGTCCCTCCCAATGCAGGGCTGGATACTGCACCTTTCCCTCCAGAAACAGGGTGTCACGGTTCTTAGAAGGATTGGCACACCTGCAAATACCCAGTAAAGTAAAAGACTGGCACATAGAAATTTGGCAACAGCAGGCACGAACAGTCATGAGGATCCATGTGCAAGTGCGCTCGCCAAAGTGCACGCAATGCGTGACAGATTCCAGTGGACTATTTAAAGCCAGCAGTATGAACTATTAGTTGCTGGATGATATTCTGTTCCCCCTGTGTGCTCCTGTTCTTGTCACTATTGGATTTCCTGTTACCGACCCGGCTTGCCTTTGACCCGTCTTGTCTCCATCCCCGGCTTTGACCCTTGGCGTGTTCCAGTGACCCCGCTTCTGCCTGCTGATCCATGCTTGACCCCTGGCTTGCTCCTCTGACTCTGTTACTGCCTGATTACCAGTGAATGACCCCGGCTGACTCCTGACCCTGCTTGCTGCCTACTACTAGCTGATCTTCCGTGCATGAATTCTGGCCTGGCTCCTGACTCTGCTCCTGGCTCTCCCTGCTGCCGATTCTCACCCGGTACTCCTGAGGGACTCCTGCCCAGCAGTGCATCCTGCTCATCGGCCGCCATCCAGCAGACATCTCTTCATCACCTCAGCCTGTCACAGCTTGCAACCCCTGCTTCTCTGAGCAAAGCACTCCCTGCAACCACCTTCAGGGGTGCTTTGCGCTTAGCCGCAAGGGAAGCTGTCTCAGCACTTTTGCCTCCAGCCAGGTATGTGGACAGGGCTGGATGCTGCCCCTGCCCCTCCTGAAGCAGTGCCGAATGCTGCACCTGTCTTTCATGAAACAGGCCTGGACGCTGCACCTGTCTTTCATGAAACAGGCCTGGACGCTGCACCTGTCTTTCATGAAGCAGGCCTGGACGCTGCACCTGTCTTTCATGAAGCAGTCCTGGACGCTGCACCTGTCTTTCATGAAGCAGGCCTGGACGCTGCACCTGTCTTTCATGAAGCAGGCCTGGACACTGCCCCTGTCCTTCATGAAGCAAGCCTGGGCGCTGCACCTGTCTTTCATGAAGCAGGCCTGAATGTTGCACCTGTCCCTCCTGAAGCAGAACTGGATGCTGTTCCTCTGAAAGCAGGGCTGGATGCTGCACCTGTCCCCCCAAAGCAGGGCTGGACACTGCACATGTACCTCCTGAAGCAGGGCTGGATGTTGCACCTGTCCCTCCTGAAGCAGGGCTGGATGTTGCACCTGTCCCTCCTGAAGCAGGGCTGAATGTTGCACCTGTCCCTCCTGAAGCAGGGCTGGATGTTGCACCTGTCCCTCCCAAAGCAGGGCTGGATGCTGCACCTGTCCCTCCTGAAGCAGGGCTGGATGTTGCACCTGTCCCTCCCAAAGCAGGGCTGGATGCTGCACCTGTCCCTCCTGAAACAGGGCTGGATGCTGCACCTGTCCCTCCCGAAACAGGGCTGGATGCTGCACCTGTCCCTCCCGAAACAGGGCTGGATGCTGCACCTGTCCCTCCTGAAGCAGGACTGGATGCTGCACCTGTCCCTCCTGAAGCAGGGCTGGATGCTGCACCTGTCCCTCCTGAAGCAGGACTGGATGCTGCACCTGTCCCTTCCGAAGCAGGGCTGGATGCTGCACCTGTCCCTTCCGAAGCAGGGCTGGATGCTGCACCTGTCCCTTCTGAAGCAGGGCTGGATTCTGCACCTGTCCCTCTTGAAGCAGGGCTGGATGCTGCACCTGTCCCTTCTGAAGCAGGGCTGGATTCTGCACCTGTCCCTCTTGAAGCAGGGCTGGATGCTGTACCTTTCCTTCCTGAAGTAGAACTGGATGCTGCCCCTGTCTCTCCCAAAGCAGGGCTGGACACTGCCACGTCCCTCCTGAAACAGGGAAGAACGCTGCACTTGTCCTTCATTAAACAGGGCTGGACGCTGCACCTGTCCCTCCTGAAGCAGAACTGGACACTGCCTCTCCCGAAGCAGGGCTGGACGCTGCACCTGTTCTTCATGAAGTAGGGCTGGACGCTGCACCTGTCCTTCATGAAGCAGGGCTGGATACTGCACCTTTCCCTCCAGAAACAGGGTGTCACGGTTCTTAGAAGGATTGGCAAATACCCAGTAAAGTAAAAGATTGGCACATAGAAATTTGGCAACAGCAGGCACAAACAGTCATGAGGATCCATGTGCCAGTGCGCTCGCCAAAGTGCACGCAATGCGTGACAGATTGCAGTGGACTATTTAAAGCCAGCAGTATGAACTATTAGTTGCTGGATGATATTCTGTTCCCCCTGTGTGCTCCTGTTCTTGTCACTATTGGATTTCCTGTTACCGACCCGGCTTGCCTTTGACCCGTCTTGTCTCCATCCCCGGCTTTGACCCTTGGCGTGTTCCAGTGACCCCGCTTCTGCCTGCTGATCCATGCTTGACCCCTGGCTTGCTCCTCTGACTCTGTTACTGCCTGATTACCAGTGAATGACCCCGGCTGACTCCTGACCCTGCTTGCTGCTTACTACTGGCTGATCTTCCGTGCATGAATTCTGTCCTGGCTCCTGACTCTGCTCCTGGCTCTCCCTGCTGACATCTCTTCATCACCTCAGCCTGTCACAGCTGGCAACCCCTGCTTCTCTGAGCAAAGCACTCCCTGCAACCACCTTCAGGGGTGCTCTGCGCTTTCATGTGCAGTAATGATGTGAAGTATACGCTACTTATTGTCAGTATATTTTTGCACTGACAGAATTTTGCTGACATTTGGATAGTCAACATCATCACAGTGTATCTAAAGCCAAAACCTTTTTTTAATGCTGTGTGCAGTGAGGAAGAATTAACCCCCCTGCCATGGTTTTATTACTGTCCCCTCCAGGTAAATGAACCCTCTCTATGTGTCCTGGTAGTGCCACTGAGACAGAAAGTAATGGAAATCTAAATGTTATGAGTTGTCACCAAAACAGGAAGAAAGGGGACATTTTCCATTGGGGGAAACTGTGTGACAAAAAAATTCTCTCACTTTTGAAAAATTTAATTTTACTTACTGTTGCATCTATGTGGCAGGAATTGGAGTAAAATTGGATGAACATCTCATAATGGGACACAAAAAAAAAAAAAAAAAAAAGCGTTCAAACTAATTTTCTTAACCTCTTTATAAAAACAAAAAACAAAGTAACATACATCATATCAGCCAATTACATATCATACAAATTAGTCATACAAAAAACAGCGGTTTAAATCCTCACCCTCTGCCTCTAACCCTAATAATTAGGAAAAAAAAGTTGTGGCTTTAGATATACAATAATGATACATTTTAATACTTCTATCCATGTTCTGCCATCAAAAGATCAATGCCCTAAAAGTATGTACAAGTGTTACCTTTGTCCCTTTTTAACTGCAATAAAACTAACAAGGTATGTAATAAAGATAAAGGCTGAGAGATTATGAAACTATAAATGGTGGAAATCTCTCTATAAGGATATACCTGGGTTGTTTCCTACTTTCTGTTTTATAATATGGGGTGAAGTTTTATAGAATTGCAGACACAGCTCTTAAGAAATGTATACTATTACATGAAGAACAATGGGCACTTTATGGACATCTTGAGGTATGAAGGAGAAAAATACACTTGAGGTTGGGCCTCTTTGCTTTTTTTTTTTTTTTTTACTTTTTTGCAAAAACTGAACTTCAGGCACACAAAATACTTTTAAATATATTCCTTTTAACCCCAAAGTATTTAAATCCACGCTGTGGGCCCAAATGCCTTTGCAAACCCAGGAGAGGGCGGGGTGGGACCCAGCAGGCACTACCCACTGCTGTCTACCTACAGAAAACTACAGGAGTAGGCAGAGACAAGACTAAGCCACCTATTGCCATGGGTAGAACCATCAAATGAAATTACCATCATCTGGCACCACCCGTTTCATGGGTTTTTTTTTAGTAAGGCTACTATAATGCAGAGACCAGACCAGTCACCTGCGAATGGAAGATCCCCATTGGTCAATCCTAAGAGGAAAATAGCTTTAGAACATTCGAGTCCACAGAATTATGGAGGGGAGGCTCTGTGGGGTCACAGAACCACGTTAAACTCTGATATGGACAAAAATTAGTGCAGGGGCGCCAGTAGCGGACTGCGATCACAGATAATTGGTGATATCATAAGACAACCACTTTCACCAGAATATAGTGTTACAATGGTCGCCCCTGCCTTCCCCCAGTTTCATGCAGCAATTTGAGTAAGGCTGCTATAATGCAGAGACCAGACCAGTCACCTGTGAATGGAAGATCCCTAACGCTCAATCCTAAGAGAAAAATAGCTTTAGAACATTCGATCTTGAGAGTTAACATTCACTATTAGAGAAAAAAGCCCACCAGTATGGGCTAAGAACTTTCAACCAGTAGAGGAAATAATAAGAGGGAGACCTCTGCACTGTATATAGTTTATGGACAATCCTGTGCAAACAACCAAACGAACGTCCAGCTGTACTGTGAGTTTTATTACCACTACTAAATGTGACAGCTTCCTCCTGGTTGTTAGGGAGCTGGCACCTGCTAGTGTCCTAACAACCAGTGACTCATCTTCAACTGGAAAATTCAGCTGTCAGCAAGGAATTCCCAACAGAAAGATGAATGTAAACAAATAGTGGGGTGTCAGAAACCATGAAATCAGACCGAGACAGAAGTACAGTTAAATCACACTTGTTTAATAATAAAAGTAAATAGAACAAACGTGGTCAAAACATAGCCAGAGTTCAGGAACCAGAACGGATAGTCAGACAAGCCAAACATCAGGGAGACGGAGATGAGCGTAGTAAAACAGCAAGCAGGATCTGGAGCCAGAAGGGGTGTCAGCCAAGCAAGTCTTTTAACAGGAATGCAGGAGAGCGTCTCTGTGATGTTGACCAAGGCGAAGGCAGAGATCCTCTGGACTGGACGGCTTAAGTAGGCAGGACTAACAAACAGGCTATCATCAACAGCTGAGTAACTGTGGAAAGTTATGTTAGGTTCAACTCTTAATGAGTTGCTTTTTAAGTTTATATTGCTTTGTCAAATTTCAGCTCTTAAAGAAATACACACAGAGACAGAGTATCTGTATATCAGCCTACGAGCCTTCAATGCCCCGTATTCATCTGAACTGTCTTGGTTTATTGAATATATTTATATGGTTTGTTACATAAAACGCAAGTATCAAAGTGCAACGCAATTTCGACAGATAGTGATTGTATCAGCAACCAAAGGTTACAATAAAAGCAGTTTCATCGAGAGTGGTGTGTCAGCACACAAAGGTTAATTTCATAAGAAACTGCAACGCAGGCATTTCATAACAGATTTTACACGTAGGCATTAGTTTAAGTAAGAACTCTGAATCAAATCCCTAACCCTATCAATTTCCCCCTTTGACATCATCCTCTCCTTCCCCCTGGGTCCTCATGAATAAGTTCTAGTCAGTTTTCCCTAGAGTCCTTTCCCTGACCGCGAGTTGTCAGAGGGGTAAAACCCATCCCCCTAGGTATTACTAACATCTTAAATTCAAGAAGAGGAGTTTTGTAGGAGTGGGTGATGTCAATACACATTTATCAGTATGCCCTGTCCATTCTCTACTTTTTTCCCCCACTGTAGCACTCTTATATTTTTAATACATCCTGAAAATGGGGCTGATCTATTTAAAGGCTGACATGGTATAGTTACTACTTGTAATAATACATATGTACTGGGGTCCTATTTCTATGAATCTATTGCCTATATTTATCGGCGTTCTTTGCATCCTGCATATGCTAGTTTGGTATTTTAATAAACAAGGCTCATATACTGGGGAACTTCTGCCACATACCATTCCCTTATTAGTTCCTTCACATAGATTTAAATCATGGGTTCTGTTTCCTTTATCTACATATTTCCCATATCTTTCTGGATATCAAAACTCGTCTTTAATTACTAGTGGCATGACCACTATTTTACACATTTCCATTACATCTTCTACCCGGTATGCTTCGAACCTTCCTACACACCATTTCTCTTCACATTCTATCTTATCCCCTTTTACTTGGAACCATACACCATCGTCAGTTAAACCCTTAAAATATTTCATCCAGGTATGATAATTTCCCAACTGTAGTTCAGTCCTGGCCCTATTTATTTGTATATGATAGGATAAGAGGTTAAAAGAGCACTGTGTGAAATTTACAAACTGTTGACTTTGATTCCACAGCTGGAGCTCTGCTCCTATCGTGTGATTTATTAACCCTCCCAAAAATTGTAATAGGGGTATTTCTTGCAGTTGGGTTTCAAAAGCTGTGGGTAGCCATTTACTTATAATTACCAGACTATCGGCTATGTGTCCTCCTGCATGCTTCCATCTGTTGTTCATTTCTTCTATTTCGACCGAGTTTAAAACTCCCATTCCTATACCTGTTAATCCCAACAGAGTATCATACCATTCTCGCTTATCTCTACTCTCCGGTATCGGGGGAAAGGTGATATTGAATTTTATTTTTGTTTTCTGTTGTGATGTTGATACATTTATGCAAGTGTTTGGTACGGGTGTTAATATGGAAGATTCAATTATTGGCGTTACTTCTTCCTCCATCTGTATGTGAAACCCATAGGACTGTGCATTCCAATACCACCCGTCCTGTCTCTCTTCCCTCCACCAGGAGGCACAGAGAAAGGTACTTGATTGATTAACTGCAATAATATCCGCTAGGCTAAACATCCCTCGGATATATTTTCTCCCCCTGCTTTATGGACTAATATTTGGTACATTTGTCCTACCACCCGTTCCCGTGCTTGTTTCCACGTCTGTGAAAGGGATATTTTATGGCACCTATGATTTTTACTATTATTAAAAGAAATCCCATACTAGTGTTTAATTGAAATGTTATATTTACCTCTGACTGTGGTTCTGCCCTTATCCATGCTATGTTTTGGTCTATGTGTAACGGTCTCTTGTGTCCTTTAACAGTATAATTACCCACTGTAATGTACTCTTCCATTGTGTATCCTGAAACATTCGCTACATTAGGATCGTCTATAACCCATTGTAAATTGGCTGTTTCCTCTACCTCAATTACATTAATACCAGGAGTCTATGCATATATTTGTAAAACAACAATTTTCAACAGAAAATATGTAAGTAAATATTTCATCATGTTGTTTTCTCGGGTTGTTTCTTGCAGTGTGATGCGTGTATCCAGGTAGGTTTTCCTTCCAGCTTTACTGAAGTGGTTGTGGTAAGAAGCACTTGATAAGGACCTTCAAACCTTGGCTCCAACGTCTTTCTGATGTGTTTCTTTACATATACATAATCCCCTGGTAGCAGTGTATGTGTACCTGTTATTGAATTAGGGTCTGGAAGAGAAGAATACCCACTTTTGTGGATCTTAGTTAGATGTTGTTGTAATTGTATTACATATGCAGTCAAACTATCACATTGCAATTGCATACTCTGTGGAAAGTATAAACCTAATCTAGGTGCATTCCCAAAAAGTATTTCATATGGGGATAATCCTGTTTTTCCTGTTGGAGTGTACCTAATAGAGAATAAAACCAAAGGCAGACATTCAGGCCATGGCTTGTTTAACCCTTGCATTGCCTTTTGTATTTTTAACTTTATTGTGCCATTTACTCTCTCCACTGATCCCGAACTCTGTGGGTGGTAAGGGGTGTGAAAACTTTGTTGAACCCCTAACATGGTCATTACATTCTGCATGATTTCTCCTGTAAAGTGTGTTCCCCCTATCTGATTCTATGGTTTCAGGAAGACCAAACCTAGGTATTAACTCAGTGATCAGTTTCTTAGCTGTGGCTTTTGCTGTAGCTGATTTTACTGGATAGCTTTCAGGCCAACCTGAGAATAAATCGATACACACGAGAACAAATTCAAAGGGGCCGCTCTTAGGCATTTGTATGTAGTCAATTTGCAGTCTCTGAAAGGGGTATTGGGCCTGAAAATGGTGTTTTCGTGGGGTTTTTACTCTCTGTCCTGGGTTATTCAGGAGACAGATTTGGCAGGCTGCACAGTAGTTTCTTGCAGTACTACTGAATCCAGGGGCGAGCCATCCTTGGTTCACAATCCTATACATGGAATTGGAACTAACATGTGTGGGTAGGTGAACTGCCGCTGCCATTGCTGGGTACAGAGAGGCAGGCAGGCATATTTTGCCCCCTTCCCTCCATACATTGTCAAGGTCTGGTGCTGCTCCCATTCTGACCCACTTATCTTTCTCGCTCTCCCCTGCTTGCTCCTGTAATTTACTCAGCTGCTGCCATGCTGGTTCTGGGATACTCACCTCTACTGCTGCTAAGGTCTCAGAGCTTCCTTCCCTTAGAGCTGCCTGTTTTGCAGTCAAATCTGCAAATGCATTTCATTTTGCCTCAATTGTTTTTGCGCTCGTGTGTGCCGCTATCTTCATAATGGCCACTCCTTTAACCTTTTGAAGATTGTTCTAAAGCTTTTAATTCTGCTTCCTGTGCTGACATGTGGGCTGGTAAGGCCTGTGCTTAAATCACCTGCGTATCAGTCACTACAGCATACCCTGTGTGATATTTACCCTTGTCATCAGCAAACCTACTGCCATCTATGTACAAAGTGTGCTCAGCATTTAAAATCGGTGTATCTGTAACGTGTGGGAATCCCATTGTCTCCTGTTCCATGAGCTGAAAACAATCATGTTCATTTACTTCTCTAAACAAAAGAGTGTCAGGTACCTCATTTCCTTTCTCACTAGTACTATCATTCCCCCTTGCCAAATCTGGTGACTGAAGAGGCAAAAAGGTGGCCAAATTTAAAGTTGTACAGCGCTGAAAAGTGACATTTGGAGGTAAAAGTAAAGTACACTGTAACCTTAATTGCCTAGCCATGGAAATGTGTTTGGGCTGAACTTGAGACAAGATTGCATGTATGTCATGTGTGGTATGCACTACAACTGGATTGTCTAGAACAATCTCTGATGACTTATCTATGATAATTGACACTGCAGCTACCGCCCGTACACAGGACGGTGAACCTCTAGATACTGGATCTAATGCTGCTGAAAAGTAAGCGACTGGTCTTTGTTTTACATGTGCCTGTGTCAGAACACCTGTGGCGTGTCCAGTGATCTCAGCAATGTACAGATTAAATGTCTTAGTAGTAGTAAAGTGATAAACGACTCATAAGCTACTTCTGTAAGCATATACGGTACAATTTTCAAACAATCGTATAATGGCTGCATCAAAGTGCTAGCGTGTGGTATCCATTGTCTACAATATGACACAATACCTAAAAACATATGCAATTGTTTGAAATTCCTTTATCACTTGAACCCTCTCCTCAGTGAAATGTCTTGTACCCTGTGATATACAATGCCCCAGAAAGATAACTTTTTCCTGACACACTGGTAATTTGTTCCTATTAACCTTGCAACCTTTTTCTACTAAAAAGTGCAACAAATTAAGGGTGGTATCCAAACAAGTTTCCTTGTCAGGGCAACATAACAATAAATCATCCACACATTGTAACAATACACAAGAATCTGGTGGTACTCATTCTCCCCTCAAGTACAGGATATATCTTGTGTGGTTTACGTTCTATGTCAGTATATGGGGGTGGGATGGTTGAACTAAGATTATTTAAAATTTCAACATTTTTTGTTCTTCTGTCTTTCATATCCCAACCATCACAATCTGGATTATATCTCCACCCCCCTTCTTTCGCTCTATTTGAAACCTTAATTAAGCATTGAACCTGACGCATCCATTGCTTCTCTAACACCTCTCCTTGTCTGTCCCTTTTTATTTCACTTCATACATCCGGGTCTAAACCCGCTGCTCCTTTCACCTTAAATTTACGAAGGACATCCTTTAAGTCCCGCGCTTCATCTTCCCCACAGATGTTTGTAATTATCTGTGGCACCGTGTAATGTGTCACAATTCCCTGACGGGGTTTTTGTGTTCCTCTGGCCCATTCTGACAGTCCAGCCTAGGTAGCGTGTGGGACACTTAGTGTACAATATACAACACTTAACCAAGTTACACTAGTTCCTCGTTGCCTTTTCCTCCTAGGATGCCAGAATACTAAAAACCTCTCCTAAATGAGATTCTTGAAACCGAATTACTTTATATGCTAGCCAACTGACAAAATATTGTGATCAGACTGACGGCTACAACATATACAAGCATTCCCTAAAGTGACCAGGTATCCTGCATCTGGGGTCCCTCTTATATACTCTTATCCCTGCTTTTTGGAGCAGACAGGGCTTACCCTCGCAACCCGTCTATGGTTTATGAACTAAATTGAATATCAAACTTAAGCGGCAGACCCCCAAAGTCCTCTTGCGAGGTAAGGGCGCATTCCACTGCTCATTGGGATGATATTCTTTCAATTCATACCAACCTAGGCAAGGCTCATTCACTTTCTCAACAAGACAGACAGACAACAAACAAATAATTCCAGCAATATAAACCACAATATGCAGTAATTCTAGACTCACCACTACAGAGGCTGGTGTTTTAAAACCAGGAGAACCGTAACTGACAGAACGGATAGGCACAAATCAGGGGAGCACAGAATATAAGAAAAATAAAGCTTTTTCTTACCTGCGCAGGTTTTTCAATCTGTGGTTCCCGGAATGCCTGTCCTTTTGTTCCGTCAGCGTAGCTCAGCCACCTCTTGTAGCAACTTGGTGGGTCCCTGCTTATTCGGGCGCCAAAAATGTTAGGTTCAACTCTTAATGAGTTGCTTTTTAAGTTTATATTGCTTTGTCAAATTTCAGCTCTTAAAGAAATACACACAGAGACAGAGTATCTGTATATCAGCCTACGAGCCTTCAATGCCCCGTATTCATCTGAACTGTCTTGGTTTATTGAATATATTTATATGGTTTGTTACATAAAACGCAAGTATCAAAGTGCAACGCAATTTCGACAGATAATGATTGTATCAGCAACCAAAGGTTACAATAAAAGCAGTTTCATCGAGAGTGGTGTGTCAGCACACAAAGGTTAATTTCATAAGAAACTGCAACGCAGGCATTTCATAACAGATTTTACACATAGGCATTAGTTTAAGTAAGAACTCTGAATCAAATCCCTAACCCTATCAGTTAGGAGCTGACAATTAGCCGACAGCTGAGCGGCCAGCTCAAAGAAGAAAGGCTGAGCCCAGCCCTGACATGGGGATAGTGTAAACCAGAAGTAGGCAACCTCGGCCCTCCAGCTGTGGTGAAACTACAAGTCCCATGAGACATTGCAAGACACTGACAATCACAGGCATGACTCCTAGAGGCAGAGGCATGATGGGATTTGTAGTTTCACGACAGTTGGAGGGCCGAGGTTGCCTACCCCTGGTGTAAACAAACAAAAAGGGCATGGGCGTCCCTTAAAATTCATACCAGGCCCTTTAGATCTGGCATGGCTTTTATAAGGGACTGCATGAAAAAAAGCATGGGGTCCACTCCAAATTACATACCAGACTCTTCCACCCTGGTATGGATTTTATAAGTGGAACACCATATAAAAAAAAAGTAGAAGGAAAAAGTGTGGGTTCCCCCAAAAATCCATACCAGACCCTTATCCGAGCTTGCAGTCTGGGTGGCCAGGAAAGGGGGGCGTGGTGGGCAAGTGTTCGCTGTCTTTCTCCTGAACCATATCAGGCCACATGCTCTTAAAGTAATTGTAAAGTCTCGTGTTTTTTTTCAATAAAAATAACAAACATGTTATACTTATCTGCTCTGTTGCAGTTGATTTGCACAGAGCAGCCCCAATCCTCCTCTTCCCGGGTCTCGCTTCGGCGCTCCTGGCCCCTCCCCTCCTGTCGAGTGTCCCCACAGCAAGCAGCTTGCTATGGGGGCACCTGACCCGAGTCACAGTTCCTTGTGTCCTCCCAGACATGGAGCTTTGGCCCAGCCCAGTCCCCTCTCTCTCCAATTGTGCCGCTGCTGTGTCTCAGCCAATCAGGAGGAAGAGTCTTGGACAGCCGAGACACTCGTGGACATCGCAGGAGAGAGATGGGGCTCGGGTAAGTATTAGGTGGGGTGCTGGGGTGGCTGCTGCACACAGAAGGCTTTTTATTTTAATGCAGAGAATGCATTAAGATAAAAAGCCTTCTGACTGTACAACCCCTTTAATATGGGGGGCTACCTTGTCAGGGGGTATCCCCTTGCAAAACATCTTGTCCCCAAGTCGATGAGGACATGGGCCTCTTCCCCAACACCTTGACGTGGTGTTTGTGGGGGTTTGCAGGCAGGGGGCTTATAGAAAAACTGGAACCCCCCCACTAAAATTAAAGGGGCCCCCTGACACCAACCCCCAAGTCAGTTAAAAGGAATGCCTTCAAAGTGCATGGCAGCATGTGCGTGTTGGCGTGAACTGATCCTTCACAGGAAATGATGAGAAGCACATTGGACTTGGATGCAGGGGCCTCAGCTGAAAGCTGTCCATAGATGGATCAATATTCACCCGTATCAGCAGGGACCAGTTGAATTTCAATCCACGTGTCATCAACCTTGTTTGTTAAAAGTCGAACGTTAGATCAAATTCTGCTGAATAGGAATGTTGGAAAACTTTTGTCAATCATTGGCTGCAGCTGTTGATCAGTGTTAGTGTAGCAGAGACTCCTGCTATCAGAATACAATGTCTCGGCATGTGAGGATCCCTCCATCCACCATTTTTTTTTTTCTACAGCCAGCTGGCTGAACAAAAACCAATGACCCATCTATAGCCAATTTTACCTCGGTCACATACCGTGGAATGACACTATATAAGACTTTGCTTGTTGCATGTAGCGAAGTCTAGGTGTTCAGGATATACCTGGATTGAAGTTCCTCGGGGGCTGGGCTTGTTTCATAGATAGATAGTTTCCTGATGAGTTCTACATCCTGAAGGAACCACTGAATTGATAAATCTTCTCAGCGTTTTCACAGGTTTTCTATAGCTAAATTAAAGGAAGTTTTCAGGAACCAAATGTCTCATCACACAATGTCCACTTTTCAGACAGTCACTCGCTCTGGCTGTTCACACCACCACACAAGAACATGTAGTAAAACTGATTTTTTTTTTATTAAGCAAAATCATTATGCTTTGTGTCATATAAAAACATCAATTCGCAAGTGGAATGAATAAGTTATTCCCTTTATAGAGCAGCGTTAAAAGAAAATACAAAGCCAAGGATGGGAGGAGATATTTTCTGGGGGTAGCGGTGGAATCATCATGGGTGTAAGCCCTTGTTGACACATTGTGGAGTAGGGTGTGTAGATTCATTGGGGGGGGGGGGTGCTGGGGCAAAGTGGAGCTCTTTGTGGGAGGTAGAAGAGAATTAAAATGGGAAGGGAAGGAGAACAGTGTCAGTATATTAGATTTCTAGAGTCCCTTTTTAAAGCACCGTGCTGTAGAGGAGACCTTCCTCCAGGACCTCTTCATTGGACTGACACCAATACTGATTCTGGACTCTGGCCGTGTTCTTTCATACTGTAATCTTCACTGGCTGCAGTATTAAGGAGCTGCCTGAAAAAAAGATGGGAAGTTAAACTACCACGGGCATCAGTGTTGTATACCTTCCAGCACACAAAAGCTGAGAACCTGTCATACAGTGAAGACACTAAACAGTACACTCTGGGGTTAATTTACTAAATCTAGAGTGCAGAATCTGGCACAGCTTTGCATTGCAGCCATTCAACCTATAAGTTCAGCTTGTTAAATTAAGCTTTGACAAAATGTAAAGTAATGCACTTGAGGGCTGAAAAATTTGAATGCAAGTTACTCACTATGGGAGAACCTCTGGGGGAATGCAGGATGGGGAAAGATCTGGGGGTCTTAGTAGATGACAGGCTCAGCAATAGCATGCAATGCCAAGCTGCAGCAAGCAAAGCCAGCAAAATATTAGCATGCTTTAAAAAGGGGATTTACTCTAGAGATAAAACGATAATTCTCCCACTTTACAAAACTCTGGTTAGGCCACATCTGGACTATTCCGTCCATTACTGGTCTCCAGTCCTTAGGAAGGATGTGCTGGAACTGGAGAGAGTCCAGAGAAGGCCAACAAAGTTAATAATGGGACTGGAGGACCTCAGTTATGAGGAACGACTACAAACATTAAACTTATTCTCTCTGGAGAAGAGACGCTTGAGGGATATGATAGCGATATAGGTGATGGACTCCGGAGACCCTGTTGGGTATCTCCGCCAAGAAGCTGCTTCCCAAGTTCTGGAACAGGAGATCCGCGAGTCTGGCTATAGTTACCCCAATAACTAGGCAATACCGGTTTTGGAGTAAACCAGAATAATAACTGTTTTATTTGAAATCTCACACAAATATATACACCAGGATGACATCCCCCCTCCTGACCATATTACCCTAACGATACAACTGTAACCAGAAACCTAATTAACTAGTCATTTAAACCGGCCTAGGTGCCTAGACTTTTCGGCTTCAAGCTCACAATTTACACTCCTCATTATTACAAGTATAAACACATCCCCCAATAGTTTGCCAGGAGACAAAGGTGTGTGAATTAGCACAATTAACACTGGGTGAAAGACCCTTCAGACTAGTGGACAACAGGAGACCCAGGGCTTTCCAGATATCATCATTCCTTTCACATTTTTCTACTGAGTCCCAAGCTGGCAGAGACCATCATGGCCTCCTTAAAGTGGGAGTCCGGCGACCAATCTTTTTTTTTTTTTTTTAGGTCATTGAGACACTTTGCTAATCCCAAAATAATACTCACAGTTTGGGTGTAATATTTCCGCCTCTGTCTGTTTTCGTACTGAAGAATAACTTTAAAAATGTGAAGCTGGCTGTTTCCATCTTGCTTGTGGGCATGTGAAGCCCACAAGCATTGATTTCCTGGATGCGGTGAATGCTGTTCATTCACAGCTTGTTCACACGCATGATCATTGTTTCCGCACTGAATCTTGGGAAGCCTGACACTAATCTCCCAGGAGACGCCGGGGAAAGGCAATAAACACGCCTACTCCCATGGGAGGAGAGACAGGAAATGCCACAATAAAGTACAATATAAAGGTAATTACAGCGATAAAAAAAATTTTGTGTGGCATTTGAACATCTATGTAATTAACTGAAGGGGGTAAGATTAAGTTAAAAATTTGAGTGGAACCCCGCTTTAATAATGTCCTTTTGCATTACATAACAGAACATCTTCCTAAATGCTTGTAGCTCCCTCAAATGCCAGGGCCCATAGGCAAGCGGCTAGCATTCAGTCCCCTCCAAAAGCCTCTGTCCCGGGTGAGTCTGTCACAATATACAAATACCTCAATGGTTAAATTTCTGAACGTATCAGCGCATAGTGGTCATGCGGATACGGTATAGGTTACGAGTGACACGTCCTATCATATTAGATTAGAGGAAAATAGAGAGTTTGGGCTTGGGACTTTTTAGGCACAATAATTGCTAAATGTGTATGCTGAAAAAATTTTGTCCAATAAAATATTTTGTACATTACAGTATTCAGTTCTGTGCTCTTGAAGAAGCGCGTGTGGCATGCAACATGTCGAGCCAATATAGAATTTGATTGTTAGCACTGCATAGCTTCTGGTTCAACACAATGTAATTGTATGTAAACAGAACTGTCAGTTCTAAGTACTGTTCAAATTGTTCTCTACAACCATTAAGCTATGTATGGAGTGTATAACTTGTAAAACTGTGTGATCATGAGCTGAATTCTATTTGTTCTTCCTTTTTAATTACTATATTTTAAATATTTTCTAATAAACTAGAATTTTAAGCATACACATTTAGCAATTATTGTGCCTAAAAAGTCCCAAGCCCAAACTCTCTATTCTCCCCTAATACCTCAATGGTGATTCTAGCATAGGGAATAAATTATTCAGTTTCAGGGAGTGTAAGAAGACACCTGGCCACTCGATGAAGTTGGGGGAGAAGAGGTGTAACCCTAAACTGTGTAGGGGGGGTTTTTTCACTGTCAGGGTGTAGAATTCACTTCCACCATTGGTGGTGTCAGTGGGAAGTATTGATAGGAAAAACTCTTGTATCTTAGTGAACACGGTATACAGGAAATTATTTTTGGACATGAACACACATACAACACACCCACACGGGTTGAACTGAATGGACTAGTGTCTTTACCAATTCTGTAACTATGTAACAATAAAACCTGAAAGCTGATTGGTTTCTATGCAGAGCTGCACCAGATTTTGCACCCTCCAGTTTTAGTAAATCAACGCCCCTGTGTTGGGAGCTCAGATCGTTTGGGACCGCACTTCACAGAGGAGCCTTGATCCAGCAGAACCGGCAAGATGGCTTCACATGTATTTGCAAATGCATGGAAAAAAAAAAAAAAAACTCTGTAAATGTTCAAAAAGTGCTTTCTATGCGGACTAGCTGGACTGAGTTGAGAGTTTGAGATCCTGTCTCTGGCAGATCTGAAAACATCGAATATTGGCAAAAATGTGAGAGATTCTTCCTCCTGCCAGTAAAAGCATTCATTGGACACCTCACCCATTAATACAGCAGATTCCCAGCATGCTTAGCAGCATAAAAAACAAATACATACAGTAAAACTACCGGCTTTAACTACTCAGCTTAAAAACATTAAACATTTACAAACATTTAAGATACCACATTAAGTCACTCTGATAAGTGCCCCATTATGGGGCATACATGTGAATGTACAAACTGAGAGCAGGCTCATGTGGAGGCAGCCCCTTCCAACTGAATTAGTTGAGGACAAAAGGACATACTACACACATCCACAAAATGTCACCAAAGTACAGAAGAAGTTGTCGTATGTCCTGTCCTTCTACTACTACCCCTCCCCCACCCCACGCTTACCATCAATTCCCAAATATAAAAATGACAACAACCCGGAGCTGCTGTGTAAATACAGCAAATACAGTAGCTGCTCTCAAAAAACAGATAATTTGACAGCGTTCAGAAACAAATGTTCAGACAGGTGATAGAGAGATAGAAAGAAACATTATCTCCTGTCTGAACAATGTTTATAAACAATGTTACTTTGTATCTCCCTATCTCCCGTCTGATCAATATTTATAAACAATGTTACTTTGTATCTCTTTATCTCCTCTCTGATCAATGTTTATAAACAATGTTACTTTGTATCTCTCTATCTCCTGTATAATTAATGTTTATAAATAATGCTACTTTGTATTTCTTTATCTCCTATCTGATCAATGTTTATAAACAATGTTACTTTGTATCTCTATATCTCCTGTCTGATCTATGTTTATAAACAATGTTACTTTGTATCTCTTTATCTCCTGTCTGAACAATGTTTAGAAATAAAGAGATACAAAGTATTGTTTTTAAACATTGATCCAATAGGAGATAAAGAGATACAAAGTATTGTTTTTAAACATTGATCCAATAGGAGATAAAGAGATACAAAGTATCATTATTTATAACTGCACACTGTCTATATTGTTTACTCACCTTATTGATTGATTTACCACATTAAGGTTCCCATTTCCTATCCACACCCACCCCCCGGGTGGGATGCTTGCATTCATATACTATGCTGTATTTCACTAATATGACGGTATATGTACACCTGTCCTAATTTGATAAATGTTGCACATTGGTATATGAGGCTACGCTCCTCACCTTATAGGTGAGATTTGGGATTGATATCCAACCATAATAGTGCGGAATACACATGTTTTGATATATATTTTTATTTTTATTGTTTGTACTTTTTTCTCACAATCTGGGGCGTCAGCCTTAGATTGCCTGCATCAAGGTTTACATACTTTTTTATATACAATTAGCGCTACACTTTATTTGTTATATATCTTTGCACAATTTGTCTGATTGTAGTGTTGGCTGCTTTTTGATCTTTTGTGATTGGCACGGTATTAATTCTCTACTATCTGGATTTATAAACATTGATCAGACAGGAGATAGAGAGATACAAAGTAACATTGTTTATAAACATTGATCAGACAGGAGATAGATACAAAGTAACATTGTTTATAAACATCGATCAGACAGGAGATATAGGGATACAAAGTAACATTGTTAAAAAACATCGATCAGACAGCAGATATAGAGATACAAAGTAACATTGTTTATAAACATTGATCAGACAGGAGACAGAGAAATAGAAAGTAACGTTGTTTATAAACATTGATCAGATGGGAGATAGAGAGACACAACATAACATTGCTTATAAACATTGTTCAGACAGGCAACATCTTGTACACATTGTTATCTTAAGTAATGACAGAGTAATGACAGAGGATGTAAAAATTGCTCAGGTCCATAAGGGGTGTAGCGGGGTGAGCTCTGAACTACAGAAACACACCAGAAGCTCAGAGATCACCCATGACAACTGAGCTACTTCACCAAATCCTTAGCAGTTAATTGCCACCACTACCCTCACTATCTCACAACTGACCAGACAAGTGAGGGGCCAGGAGATCAGAGGACACCATAAGACATCACATCAACAATTGGTGAACCTTAAATATCCAACCTCTGCAAAATGGTCATCGGGGCTAGATAATCTCCTCTGGAGAATTCATGAATTGCCTGTGCCATCACTTTGCCCTTTTTATGGTGATTTACTTACGCTGAAGGTTGATGATGATGATAACAGCCCAGCATAAAGCAGTGTTGAAACTGACTGCACAAAAAGTAGGACCTTTTTTACGAGAAAGAGAAAAACGGGAAATTGTTACAGAGAGAATGAAAAGTACAGGATAATAATTACTAAATGAAGCAGAGATATTCCAACCCTTACCGCCTTCATGCCGGAGCAATACCAATACACGGCCAACAATTCCAACACCATCACCACCAAAAGAGCGGGGAGGCCTGCCTGTGGAGAGCCCTGGAAGACAATTGTTTTGCATTTTTAATATTATTTTTTCTCAACCAAAGTCAATAATCCACATGCAGATAAAAAGTTCTGACTTCACTGCCTGCACACTTGTTCCATGCCAGTGAAGCCAGAAACAGCCCAACAATTAGCTTTTTTTCACAAGAGGTTCCTCAATGGCCACTCCATTATAGTCCTGCCTAAACGTATAGAAGGTGCCCTTTATTCCTTTATTAGGAGCCTCTTCTATGCCGGTGATTTCACGTTACTACCGTGGCCTGAATTTTGCTCTCTCTTGTGCCCCCCACAGTAAGCAGCTTGCTATGGGGGGCACCCGAGCCAGGCTGCAGCTCCCTGTGTCCATTCAGACACGGAGCTGCCATTCGGCCCCACCCCCTCTCTCTCCTGTTTGGCTAACTGCCTTTGATTGACAGCCACAGGAGTCAAGGGCGCCGCTGCTGTGTCTCAGCCAATCAGGAGGGAGAATCCCGGACAGCCGAGGGACTCATGGACATCACTGGACAGAGAGGGGGCTCAGGTAAGTTTCAGGGGGGTACTGGGGAGGCTGCTGCACACAGAAGGCTTTTTATCCTAATTCATGGAATGCACCTTCTGCCTTTACAACTCCTTTAAGTGAGCAATTGACCCTTGCAAGGCAGGGATCAATTTTAAGTTTCCCATGGCTGGACTTGTACAGGTTCATATTAAAGTGGTTCTAAAGACTTAAGGTTTTTTTTTACCCTAATACATTCTCTGCATTAGGGTTAAAAAAACCTTTCTTTGTCCAAGATCCCCCCAACCCCTTACACTTTCCTGAGCCTAATCTTGATCCAGCGTTGTGCATGAGAGCAATGATTCTGTCTGCTCTCTACCTCCTAACAGGGCAAATTGATAGCAGCAGAAACCAATGGCTGTCAATCAAATCCAAAGACTTGGGAGTGAGAGGTGGGGCAAAGCCCCGCTGTCTGTGTCCATGGGCGCAGTCGGCTGGGCTCAGGAGCGAGCCCACACAAGTACGCCCCTTAGCAAGTAGCTTGCTAGCAGGGTACTTGGAAGCGGGGGGAGCCAGTAGCATCGGTCGGGGGAAAAGGAGGATCGGGGCTGCTCTGTGCAAACCCATTACACAGAGCTGGTAAGCATAACATGTTTGTTTAAAAAAAAAAAAAAGGTTTAATCACTTTAAGTTCAGAGGAGATTATCTCCCTCATTGTTTATTTTTGATTTGCCAGTCAGCCTTTCCAGCTGCCGGCACGATCGGACAGGACCGACCTTTGTTATTTGCAGATAATAACAATTTTTATAATACTGACAAAACATTTTTATCAGAGGCTTTACTTGCCTCTCAGGGCAGTGAATATTGAGAATTATAATGAGTAGTACTTCACAGAAACCGTCTTCACCCTTCCTCTGTATTCTCCAGTATTGGTGGGATTTATAACACACAATATTACACAAGAACCGTCTTCATGGATACCCCACCCTTCCTCTGTATGCTCCCCTATTGGTGGGATTTATAACACGCAATACTACACAAGAACCGTCTTCATGGATACCCCACCCTTCCTCTGTATTCTCCAGTATTGGTGGGATTTATAACACGCAATACTACACAAGGACCGTCTTCATGGATACCCCACCCTTCCTCTGTATTCTCCAGTATTAATGGGATTTATAACACAAAATACTACACAAGAACCATCTTCATGGATACCCCACTCTTCCTCTGTATTCTCCAGTATTGGTGGGATTTATAACACGCAATACTACACAAGAACCGTCTTCATGGATACCCCACCCTTCCTCTGTATTCTCCAGTATTGGTGGGATTTATAACATGCAATACTACACAAGAACCGTCTTCATGGATACCCCACCCTTCCTCTGTATTCTCCAGTATTGGTGGGATTCATAACACGCAATACTACACAAGAACCGTCTTCATGGATACCCCACCCTTCCTCTGTATTCTCCAGTATTGGTGGGATTTATAACACGCAATACTACACAAGAACTTACGATATGCACCTAACAACTACCTCCTTTTTTACTGGGTCTACAAACCCACAAGTTTTTACCTATTGTATTGTGATTGTATTGTGATTGTATGCATTTTATGGATGTTTCACCTTTTAGACTATCCGCCCTGCACTCGTTTTAGGGGCTCGTCATCAATGTTTACAATGTACCAATTAGGATGTATTTGTATATGACTTGACAGTCAAACCCATATTGGGACTATTATCATGTCACTATGTTACTATGTACAAATAAAATGGCTTGATTTTACGGTAACTGACCCGCTGGCCTCATTTGCCCACTTCACTCAAAGTCCCAACCTTCCTGTTTCCTGTATGCATAGGGATGGAGACTGGCGTCTCACTCAAAGTCCCAACTTTTCGCCTCTTCATACTACACAAGAACCGTCTTCATAGATATCCCACCCTTCCTCTGTATTCTCCAGTATTGGTGGGATTTATAGCACACAATACTACACAAGAACCGTCCTCATGGATACCCCACCCTTCCTCTGTATTCTCCAGTATTGATGGGATTTATAACATGCAATACTACAGAAGAACCGTCTTCATGGATACCCCACCCTTCCTCTGTATTCTCCAGTATTGGTGGGATTTATAACACACAATACTACACAAGAACCGTCTTCATGGATACCCCACCCTTCCTCTGTATTCTCCAGTATTGGTGGGATTCATAACACGCAATACTACACAAGAACCGTCTTCATAGATATCCCACCCTTCCTCTGTATTCTCCAGTATTGGTGGGATTTATAGCACACAATACTACACAAGAACCGTCCTCATGGATACCCCACCCTTCCTCTGTATTCTCCAGTATTGATGGGATTTATAACATGCAATACTACAGAAGAACCGTCTTCATGGATACCCCACCCTTCCTCTGTATTCTCCAGTATTGGTGGGATTTATAACACACAATACTACACAAGAACCGTCTTCATGGATACCCCACCCTTCCTCTGTATTCTCCAGTATTGGTGGGATTTATAACACACAATACTACACAAGAACCGTCTTCATGGATACCCCACCCTTCCTCTGTATCCTCCAGTATTGGTGGGATTTATAACACACAATATTACACAAGAACCCTCTTCATGGATACACCACCCTTCCTCTGTATTTTCCAGTATTGGTGGGATTTATAACACACAATACTACACAAGAACCATCTTCATGGATACCCCACCCTTCCTCTGTATTCTCCAGTATTGTTGGGATTTATAACACACAATACTACAGAAGAACGGTCTTCATGGATACCCCACCCTTCCTCTGTATTCACCAGTATTGGTGGGATTTATAACACGCAATACTACACAAGAACCGTCTTCATGGATACCCCACCCTTCCTCTGTATTCTCCAGTATTGGTGGGATTTATAACACACAATACTACACAAGAACCGTCTTCATGGATACCCCACCCTTCCTCTGTATCCTCCAGTATTGGTGGGATTTATAACACACAATATTACACAAGAACCCTCTTCATGGATACCCCACCCTTCCTCTGTATTTTCCAGTATTGGTGGGATTTATAACACACAATACTACACAAGAACCATCTTCATGGATACCCCACCCTTCCTCTGTATTCTCCAGTATTGTTGGGATTTATAACACACAATACTACAGAAGAACGGTCTTCATGGATACCCCACCCTTCCTCTGTATTCACCAGTATTGGTGGGATTTATAACACGCAATACTACACAAGAACCGTCTTCATGGATACCCCACCCTTCCTCTGTATGCACTGGGATTTCCTAGCATAAAATCTACATTTTATTTAGCCTTTGTTGAAAATTTGGCTCCTATTGATTTCAATGCATTTCACCAAAATAGGCAAACATTTTTTTTGTATTATTATTATTTGGATAGAGTGTGGAAGCACTAGACCTCCCTTTGAGATTTTATTGCTCCAAACAATATTCATATAAGAGGCCTTGCTTCCTCAACACTTACTCATTCCAAAGAACTGAAAGACTATCATTTTCATATTTGTATTTTGCACAGAGCAGACCATATCTTTCACTTCTAAACCTTTAGAACCACTTTAACTACTATGGTCTTTGGTCTACCAAGTTTAGGTGAAAGGCTGAAGAAAGACGGATCACAGACTCTGTTGCTAGCGATCCAGGCCGCTGGCAATTTGTCAAATCAAAATCACCAGCAGCAGGATTGCTAAGAAGCTGCCTTTTTGCCCCTATGGATTCATTCTCTGTGTAGCTAAGGCAACAAGATGTCCCTTCCATCGCTAGCAGTCAAGCGGTGTTTAACAGTGTTCAAGCCACCAACAGAGACCTTGCTGCCCCTGGCTACACAGCGAGACAGGGAGACTTTTTGAAAGTCTCCTGCCACTGGTGATTTGTTGCTAGTGGCATAAATGCCCACCCGGATCCAGCCAAACCAGGGATGGCATACCATTTGTGAAAACTGTTATGCTGCACAAGTGCCACCTGGAACTTGTGGGCCAAATGTATTATGTGCCACGTGGACCCATATTGGACTGCGATAAAGCATCATGTCTATAGCAACCTGGAGGAACACAATCTGTCCACGGCACCATCATTATACCGCACAGGGGCCAACCTACCTTCTTCGTGCCCCGGGCCACACGGTTCGGACGGTCTATGGGATAGGTGAGCGGGAGCACGGTGCCGGACTGGGAGTCACAATTATGCCATAAAGGAAAGAAAACAGTGGTGTGCCCTCAATATTATGTTAGTATAAACATGTTTAAATCAGATAAATTTAGAGAGATGGTATCACTTTATTTAAAGTAGATGTAAACCCAACCACTAAAATCTCATAGACACTTTAACATGGTAATGTCATTTTCAAAATTAGGTTTATTCATTTTAAATCTGCAGTTTTTAATGAAATCTTAGCTGGTGATCCTGTCATGAAGGTCCTTTATCAGGCACTTCCTATTACATAGTTGACAACTGTCTTGGATCCTGGGTTTTCCACAGTGCCCATTTCCCTGCAGGCGGTCTCAGAGGACCAAGGACACTTGGGGCCAGTGCAGAGTAGCAGAGAGGTGCTGGGTGCAGGGATGCTCTCTGCAAAAACAACTGTGGTACCATCAGATGGAATTATCTCTATCCAACAGTAGAACTATAGTCCCAGCCTGTTATGTTAAAGAGAGGCAGGAATGTGGGACTGTGTAATCAGATTAGGAAAATCACTGACCACCAATAAAAAGGAGGGTGGGGTAACTGTTACTTCCCCCTATCACCAATGAATGTTAATGTCTGTGACAAACCCAACTGGGACAGGGTCTTTTGGAGAGGACAAGAGGCTAGCCTTCTACCCACTGATTATGGCCCATGGAGGATACTGTGTTTAAAGATAAATTAATTCCACATTTTCAGACTGCTGGAACATTCTATGAGTTTTGTCTTATGATGACTTGCCTATTGGACAGATTACACAAGTGAAAGCTGGTTAATAAAATTTGGACAACTGTGGGTTTCCATTCTGGAGAACTGGTGCTGAACTGTCTGGATGGGCATCAATACCTAGGCTTGTCCAGGTGACTAGTTGTTAATTAGCTTACTGTTTATGTTAGCTGTTCATTAGATGTACTGTTGGATGTATTGATATTACTGTTTACAGTTTGCATTGTCTAGGATTATCTGATCAAGCTTTTACCTGGTATATAGTCAGTGTATGAAGATTTGGACAGCTGCGGGTTTCCTTTCTGGGGAACTGGTGCTGAACTGTCTGGGTGGGCATTGATACCTAGGCTTGTCCAGGTGACTAGTTGTTAATTAGCTTGCTGTTTAATTAGCTTACTGTTTATGTTAGCTGTTTATTAGATGTACCATTAGCTGTATTGATAATACAGTTTGCATTGTCTAGGATAATCTGATCAAGCTCTTACCTGATTTTGCATGGTTTATAGTCTATGTGAATTTACAAGTCAGTTCCAGTGTGCACTTAAAGCAGAAGTAAACCCATCCATAAAACAGTTACCTTTCCGGCACGTGCCGGAAATGCAACACTTCCATTGGTTGTGCTCTCAACCAAACTGTCAAACCATCCAATGGCTGGTGTCAATAAATGATCAGATGTGCAGCATTGTGGAAGTTGTAGATTAAACAAAGGCCAAGATGGCAGCTTCCTTGGCTGAAAACGATAGGAGGGTTTACTTACACTTTAAGCTAGTGTCATCTCGCTCTTGGGTGGAATGCTCGGCTATAATACCTTGTTCCTAGACCCAGATGATAGGAGAAAGATTTATCATAGGGGAGGCACCCAGTTGGGAGCCAGTCGGTCCGTCACACTGACATTAACCAGCAATTAAAAGGGGTGGAGATTTTTTTTTTCTGCCACTAACAACCAATGAAAAGGGGGGGGGGGGGGGGGCTTTAATATTACTGCCACTAACTACCACAGCAGGGGCTTCTTTTGCTCCCACTTGCACCAATGTTGGCAATTACCATAACTGCCACAGACACCAGCCATGGGACTTTTTTAATTCCCACTTACTCCCAGGCCCTATTTTGTCTAAAATATAGCAAAGCAAAGGGGGAAAAGTGCCACACTACAAGCCATACCCCATGAAGTGGCATCCACTTTATTGACCATGCCCAATATTGTTCCCTTCAAGATGTCCCTCCTAATTATTTTTAGAGGTTGCCAACCATGATGTTATGGGGCTGACAACTATCTCCTGAAAATAACTGTGCTCCTGCATTGTCACCCTGTCACATGATCCTCGGGGGAAGTGGCCAAACCGGCTCAGATCCTGCAAGGAAGCAGGGCTAAAGTAAAGCTGTGCAACAGAAACTGCGGGGCACGTGCATGTAGACAGGAAGTGTCTGAAGGAGGTCAGAAACACTGAGATGGGAAAAGGGTTAAATAAAAAAAAAGGTGAAAACTGGATGTTATGGGAAAAATATGTTTGTATTGATTTATGATATACGGTGCACAGAGCGAATTAACTTTGTTAAGGTTTACATCTATTTTAACTCTGTAGCTTTACCAATTTCAAATATTGCACAGTGGTATTATCTATTGAAAAAAAAAAACTGAATATAAATAAAATTATGTACATCCAATCTGACTGCATATGTTCATTCTTTTTGATTCTGGTCATTCAAGAACAATTTATATAATTATTATATTTGCTTACCAGGCTGAAGGGAAGCAGGAAGTTATAGAGCAGCAACGAACCACCAATGTTAGATAATATCAGGATGGCGCCCTATACACAGAGAAACAAAATGATTTATTAACTTTGTATCAATATGTTTTTATTTATTTACAATATTTAATTTTGTTTAGAAGGCCACTATGTCCAGAAGTTATTTTTATGCATTTTGGTGGATGATAAAGGCGTAGTCCAGGTAGGTTCTTACATCTCTTGAGGTCTCTGGCAGTGAGATATCTGCACCTACGCTAATTTATTTTATATTGAGGATGTGACTGAAGGAAAAGTAGACACACCAAGAGGATGCAGATTGGGGGGGTCCAATGAACTATGGAAAAGAGACCTCATTGCCAAGGGTCTAGTGCAGTGATGTCGAACCTTGGCACCCCAGATGTTTTAGAACTTAATTTCTCATGATGCTCATGCACTCTGCAGTGTAGTGAAGCATCATGGGAAATGTAGTTCCAAAACATCTGGAGTGCCAAGGTTCGCTATCACTGGTCTAGTGGATATCTCAGCCTTCCAGACATCTTCTGTAGCCTAAATAACACTTCTGGGTGAGCCCAACCTTAAGTAAACCATGTCAAATAAGCCTTATGACCAAAAGTAGGTGTACCCCTCGCTCAGAAGTTGAGTTCAGGTGTCTTCAGTGAATGGTACTGTTAATACTACAGCATCCAAAAAACATTGTAGACAATTATTCTCTTCCAACCTTGTGGAAACAGTTGGATGAAGACCTTTTTCTGTTCCAGCATGACTGTGCCCCTTTTGTCCAAAGCCAGTTCCATAAAGACATGGATGGACCAGTTTGGTGTGGAGGAACTGGAGTATCCTGCAAAAGATCCCCGACTGAACATATTTGGGATGAATTTGGCGAGGCAGGTCTTCTCATCCAACACCAGTACCTGACCTAAAAAATGGGCACAAATTCCCAAAGACACCCTCCAAAATCTTGTGGAAAGTCTTCCCAGAAGACGAGAGGCAGTAATAACTGCAATGAGCAGCAACTCCATAGTAATGACCTTTGTTCTGGAATTAAATGTCCAAAAGCTCATAGAGGTGTGATAGTCAGGCAGGTCTTCTCATCCAACACCAGTACCTGACCTAAAAAATGGGCGCAAATTCCCAAAGACACCCTCCAAAAGAGGTGTGATAGTCAGGCAGGTCTTCTCATCCAACACCAGTACCTGACCTAAAAAAAATGGGCGCAAATTCCCAAAGACACCCTCCAAAATCTTGTGGAAAGTCTTCCCAGAAGACAAGAGGCTGTAATAACTGCAATGAGCAGCAACTCCATAACGATCACCATTGTTCTGGAATTAAATGTCCAACAAGCTCATAGAGGTGTGATAGTTAGGTTAGGGGTCAACTGACTATCTGGTGTTTTTTTTTCCTCAGAGGAGAGTAGTGGACAAAAATGATGTGCTAAGATTAATAACCCAGAAATGAATTCAATATAGTGTAAGCAAATTTCTGATTGGTTGCGGTCAGTTCAGCACTTTGGAACCATCAAGCTGCATAAACCCAACTGTGTAGCAGATACAAAATTGAAATATTTACTCACGTGATAAACACCAACGCAATAATGGAGCCACGGCGCACACAGAATGAGAGTCCCGATCTGTGGGATGGAAAAAAAAAAGGAAATGAATAATGGACAGGGAGAGAAAGATGCCCAAGATGCCCCTTTTCCAGGAATCTTCTTCATACTGAGATACTCCACCCCAAATGGTTATTTGATTTAGTTAAATCAGGACAAGGCATGAGCTTTCCAGCACCACTGGAGCCTAATCATTCCCTAACCCCAGGACAAAGCTGTAACAAACAGAGCCCTCCATAGTCCCATGATAGCAGTCCCAGCATTGAAGATCACCATGTTTTAGATGGAGTAGTTGCTAAGAAAGAGACTATAACTAGTAAAACAATGAAAATAGAGTTGCCTTGTCTATTATGGTAAATAACGCAGGAAACTGAAAGATGAAGCATAATAGAAAAACTGTTACCCGAGAATATTCAGCAGGAACACACTCTGCAAAATACACAATATAACCTGACCTATGGACTCACCACATCTGCAATACTTACCACATCTACTATCAGATGACTGGATAACCCTAAAGACGGAAAATGAAATGGATATTTTTAGAAAACTACTTACATACCATTTTATTTGGACTATAATGAAAAAACAAAATGTAAAATAAATTTTGGTGTTTTCTTTTAACGTTTGTCATTGATCTGGGTCCTTGGTGGTAGTTAGTTACATCCAACCAGACTTGTTCTGCAATGTTGGTGATGTTTTGTAGGTTTTCTAAGCTACTTCTTCAGTTCTAACAAGTGTCAGGACAATACCCCATCATGTATATCCACAGAGGTAGCACAGGCACCTTAAAGCAGAGTTCCGCCCAAAAGTGGAACTTCTGCTTTAAACACTCCTCGCCCCCTTACATGCCACATTTGACATACAACATTTGGCATGTTTTTTTTTTTTTTTTTTTTTTTTTTGGGGGGGGGGGGGGAGCAGGTACCTACTTTTGACAGGTACCCAGCTCCCACTTCCTGCTCCCATCGCCTCGCTGCCTAGTTGACTCCTCCTCTTCCCCTAGGTGACTCCTCCTCTCCCCCTCCCTCTCTGCAATCTTCTGGGACAGGTCACAGGTCCCAGAAGATTGCCTGGCCACTAAGAGAGCGCAGCGTGACTCACGCATTTATATCCAGATATAAATCCCCCAAGGCCCAACATGACTAAAGCCTCGACGTCGGTCACAGGACTAGGTACTACCAGATATTGCATGATTCCCATTTTGACAGAAACATTAAAGTATATTCATTAAAAAAAATACTGTCTGTTATGCTAAATTTCACAACATTCAGTTCTCAGGACTAGTCTGTTTCTGTAGCTATAGAAAGAACAGGACGTCTGTAAGGTGACCGACAAAATTTCACATACATGTTATACAAAGGTTCAAGCCAGAGAACACCCAATGCCATGCATAATGGCCTTCAGCACAACCTCATCTGTGTCTCAATCTCAGCACTGGAGGATTCCTCATACCTACCCGGGGACATTGTATTCAGGATGGGTTGCAGCTTCTCTCTGATGCGTTCGTTGTCCCTTCTCTCCTCCCTAGTGAAGAGACAGAGGTCCCGGGTCTGGTCACGGATGGTCACCTGGCTTTGGAGGATGCTGTTCTTCGCCCCATTGCTGCTATCATCCAGATCATCCACCACAACCAGCACCTTCTGCCGACCTGTGCGGTGAAAAAAAAAAGTGATGAAATTTCATTGGTCACGGTAATGATTTCTGCAAAAGATCTTGAAATGTGTAAGAGAAAATGATATTTAAAGATGAACTCCAATACTCCCAATAAAATTAATTCCTCGTGTCTTTATGGACCTTGCTTTGTGTACTGGTCCAAATCCTTTGGTGCAGGGGGGTTATGGTGTGGGTTTGTTTTTCAGGGGTTGGGCTTGGCCCCTTAGTACCAGTGATGGGAACTCTTAAGGTGTCAGCATACCAAGACATTCTGGACAATTTCTTGCTTCCAACATTGTGGGAACAGTTTGGGGACGGCCCCTTCCTGGTGCAAGGTCCATAAAGACCTGGATGAGCGAGTTTAGGTTGGAGGAACTTGGCTGGCCTGCACAGAGTCCTGACCTCAACCTGATAGAACACCTGTAGGATGAATTAAAGCGGAGACTGCGAGCCAGGCCTTCTCCTCCAACATCAGTGCCTGACCTCACAAATGCGCTTCTGCAAGAATGGTCAAACATTTCCATAGACACACTCCTAAACCTTGGAAAAATAAAATTAAGACCCTGGATACAAAGTACTTTACCCATTATCATAAGCATAAACCTCCCACGATGGTTCGGTAACAAAGTACAGTGGTCACAATGTTAATCACCTCTTCAAGAGATGAGCAGACAGACAGAAACAATAGGTGACTCAATTAACAAAGGGAATGCACACCTAGGAGATGCACAATGGGAGAGGCACACTCAACAGGAAGACACTTAACAACTTAATTAACAGATAATATCAGAAGATCCCAGTTTCAGGTTGAGCTGGTCATATTAACATCTGCGCTGAGTCTCACAGTCCAAAGCAGTCATTGCTGGCTTGGGCATAGGGGCCCAAATATGTATCTGGGTCCTCCAGTTCCCAGAGTCTGTGTGTTTTGGGGAGACATGGACTTGAATCCGAAGCAAGACCAATCCAAGGGTCCCCCAGGCACACACCTCCCAAAGAGCAGTGTCCCCTTAAATGTCAGGGCCCATAGTCAGTAGGCAAGAAGCCACCCTACAGTCCTCTCCAAAGGCCCCTGTCCTGGTTGGGTTGGTCACAAAACCAAGGATGTGTTTTTTCATAAAATGTGGGTGCTCACGGTAGAGCATGGTTTCCTCCCAGGCCATAGCTAGAGCGAGAGTGGCAATGCCGAAGATGGAGGATCAGCTGGAATGGCACAGCCACCTCAAATAGAAGTAGGAGGAAACGACAGAATCCACACGGTATTTACACTCTCTAAGACTACGATAAAGAAATAAAAGTTAAGCATGCAGTAAGAGCAATTCATTTTATAGCCAATGATACAAAAATATTTTTGGGTTTGCTGGCACTTGAACAAATTTTTAGAGAATTATTATTGGTAGTTAATACTACTATTGATAACTATAAATAAACCAATTTTGTATAAATATTTATAATAAATAATAAGTGTATAATCTCTTACCCAAGGCTTTTGACATGTGTTTGACCTCGTCGTCGTACAGCGAGTCGGTGACGTCGGTAATGTTGATCCGCCCCCTGGTCTTAGAGTGATACAATATGGCGAAGGCACATTTGGAGACCTGGTCCCTGAACTCCCGGAAGTTGCTGTTGGTGATGTAGAATGGAACCACTCTTCCTGAAGTTCTGAGGGCAGCCGACAGCCAGTTATACTCATCCGCTGAGCTCCGGGAGAAGATTCCGATGACCTGAGACTGCACAGCCAGGGTGACATACAACACTTCAAACCAGCACACCAACCCAAACTTTTTTTTTTCTAGTTTTAAATAGAAGTGTGGAAGGCTTAGAGCCCCTGTCAAATTGTTTTGCCCCACTATGCCTTCCCTGGGTAGATTCACCAACTCTGGTTGTCTTGGTGGTCCTTGTCACCAGGAAAGAAATTTAGTATAAATCCAAAATTTGAATAGTTGTCACCATAACAGGAGGTAGAAGGACATCTTCCAATGGGCACAACTTTTTGTTGGGTGCCAACTCTATAAAGGAGGATTTTCTTCAATTTAGGGCAATGTCCTCTCACTTTCTGCTGTGTTATAGGCAGGGCTTTTTTTTCACTGGGAACTCAAGGGAACGTAGTTCCGGCACCTCCAGGACTGAATGTATGTAATGGCAAAGGGTGCTGTTGGAGGATCTTTTGATGTTGGCTGATGGGGATCTATTTCACAATCGTTGCAGGGGGCCTATTGTTTCTGACGGGGAATCTATTGTTGCTGGTGGTTGATTTATTGTTGCCGGTGGTGGGGGTCAATTGCTGTTGAGAAGGAACTACTGTTGGGGGAGGGGTCTACTAATGCTGGCTTCTGGGAGCATTATTGTTGTTGGGGGGTACATTGTTGCCAGGGTGGATCTGTTGTTGCTAGGGGGTATATTGTTGATGGGGGATCTGATGTTGATGGGGGTTGATTTATTGTTGCCGGGGATGGGGGGGGTCAATTGCTGCTGAGAAGGAACTACTGTTGACGGGGGGCGGGGGTCTACTAATGCTGGGTTCTGGGAGCATTATTGTTTTTGGTGGGGGTACATTGTTGCCAGGGTGGATCTGTTGTTGCTAGGGGGTATATTGTTGATGGGGGATCTGATGTTGATGGGGGTTGATTTATTGTTGCCGGGGATGGGGGGGGTCAATTGCTGCTGAGAAGGAACTACTGTTGACGGGGGGGCGGGGGTCTACTAATGCTGGGTTCTGGGAGAGTTATTGTTGCTGGTGGGAGTATATTGTTGCCAGGGTGGATCTGTTGTTGCTAGGGGGTATATTGTTGATGGGGGATCTATGGTTGCTGGCTACTGGGGATTTATTTTTACTGTTTTTCTTGGCATCTTTAACACATTTCATGCAAATTACTTAGCACCACAAAATGATACTTGATTTTGTATTCTCTAAAAGGGGACATACGGAGTCGTGGAACCAAGGGGTAGTGCTCAGGGGTGGGTAGAGGGAGGAGACAAGGGTTGACTCAGAAAGGGGGAGAATCTGCACCAATGCACCGAAAAAATTGTTCGCTTTAGTTTTGTTTTTTTTGGGTCATTCGTTATGGTCGAAATTCATAAGTTTGTAAATTTCGGGATTTCGAAAATGTGTAAATTCGTAAATGTGAAAATTTGTAAATTCGAAAAAATTTGAAAATTCAAAATTTCGGTATTTCGATAATTTGTCAATTCGTAAATCCGAAAATTCTAAAAAATAACTAATAATAACCAACTATTAAATTATAGGTATTGGAATTTCTTTTCAAATTTGGCTGTTAGAGAATGTAACGAATACGAATTTATCCAAAGTTACAAATTATCCAAAATAACGAATGTTGCATCTAAACAAATGGAACGGAACAAATTAATAATAATAATAAAAAGTTTTTATTATTGTTGTTATTTATTATTATTACTATTAATTCATTACATTCCATTCGTTTAGATACCGCATTCATTATTTCCGAAAATTCATAATTTCGGATAAATTGGTATTCGTTACGTTCACTAACAGCCAAATTTGAAAGGAAATTCCAATACCTATAGTTTAATAGTTAGTAATAGTTAAGTTATGATTTCAGATTTTCGATTTTTTGGAATTTCGTCCTTCTTTTGAATTTTTGTTAATTTTCGGATTTTCGGATTTCGAATTTACGAATTTTCTAGTTTTTCGAATTTACTAATTTCATAATTTTTTTAATTTTCAAATCTCCAGATTTTCGAATATCTTAAATTCGAAACCTGTAAATTCGTAATTTTCGAATATTCGAAAAAATTTGTTAAACAGGTTTTCGTTGATTTGGATATTTCCGAATTCGTCAAAATTTGTTAAAAAAAGAATTCGGAACGCAACGGATTGCACACGTCTAGTCATAGGGTATGCTTTTACTATTCTATCCAAAGCTGGCTAGAGATAAACTGTAACACAGGGAATTATCGAGAATGCCACAGGTAGGGGTACAGCTAAGCTACAACATAATTGGACACGTAAATCTGTTGTGGGGGCGGGGGGGGGTAGGATTATACTAAAAAGTCCATAGGTCTAAAGATATCCATGGCAGATCCTCAATGAGACTGTAGTAATCTCTGAAATATATAAAGGAAACAGTGAAGTGCAGTATATAGGAAAATACTTTATTAAAAATACCAAATGGCAACTCACAAAATACATAAGGATAAGAGCATATAATCCACCCATTGTGATTAACTGTTGAGCCTCAGTGTGTCTTCAGGAGTCAGATGCAGATACCGCTGTCGGTAACTGTGTAGGACACCAGAAATTACATAAGAACTCATGGAGCCACCCTGGAGTGCATGGGCTGCCTAGGACCGGACCATAACTGCTCCTTTTTCAAGCCTCAACAGTTGCGCTCTGAATCATGTAGCCACGTCCCCAACACTGCGGCCCTCCCAGGTGTGACCTCCGGTCCTACGCAAAGCATGCACTCCAGGGGAGCTCCAGGATTTATGGTTTTGTTTCGGGTGTCCAACACAACTTCTGACAGTGGCATCAGTTTCCTGGCTCCTGAAGACACACCGAGGCTCAACAGCAAACCACACTGGTTGGATTACATGCTCTTATCCTTATGCACCTCGTGAGTTGCCACGTGTTATTTTTAATAAAGTATTTTCCTATATACTGCACAGTTGGCGTCCTGTTTTCTTTATAGATAAACTGTATCTTCTTGACTGGACTTTCTTTCTAATCCTTATTCTGCTCTAAGACGTAATATTCTCCATGTAGTGTACTCAGTTTATCATTTTTTTTTATTCGCCCATGAGGTGTACTCACATTGCTCCTCCCCTCTTCCTGGTTGTCCAGTTGTGATAGGAAGATGCCAACGCCAGTAACGGTGGATAACGGAACCAGAATAAGCTTCAGGAGGCGACATAAGAGAAAAGTGTTACCAGATAGTCCTCATGACAGCACACCTTGTACATGGCCAACAGTTCCTCACCAAGGAGAAGATCGAGATCTGGAGATCTTCACCGATGATGTAGATTTGCAGTATGATCACACCGGACACGAGTATTAACCACAACGGAGGCGGTGTCTACAATACAACATCACTGTTAGCATTAACATTCCATCCCCTGCCATATGAAAAGACAAAACAAGGGGGCATTCTATCTCCTCCTACAATACTATGGCTTATATCGCTATCCCTTAAGTCTCCTGCCCTGCCAGAGAGGGCGGTGCTGCTTGGTGGAGCTGTGTAGATCTCAAGACTGGATGGGAAAGAAATACAGATCCTTTGGCAGGTTCAACAGGTCTTGTATATGTAGCGGTACCCTCGCGAGGGCTGCGGAGTATTGTAATCCACCTGTCACCCTCCCAGCCAGGCACACAATTTCCAGTCACTCGTGCACTTTGTTTTGTATTTTTATTGAGGGGAATTAACTTGGCTAGGGTAAGGGTAAATGGGGTGCCCAGTTGATTGAAGAAAATTTACATGGGAAAAACTATATACACAATCTGTATATACACTCCAGCACAACACTTGCTTGAAAACTATTTTAATCCTCAATACCCCAGCACTTCACTTGCTTATATTTCCAGGGCCAGCTAGCACTGATTTGTAGGCCAGAACTGACTCAACCAGGCCTAAGGTAGATGCCCTTTGCAGGCAGGGACCGCGGGCCCCTTTTAGTGTAGCAACAAAAAAAATAAGGGCGTTATTTTAGTGCTAGCTGTCCGCGTGTCTACTGAGCCCAGTACCACATCTTCAGGTCCTGCCAGCCCTCCTGGATGCAGCTGCCTCTTCCCCACTGCCCATGTTTCCAAAGTTCTCTCTTCTGGTTCTGCACCCATCTCAGACTGCAATCTCCCAGTCCTCTCAGGCGTGCCTCCCCAGTCCTCTCTTCTGGTTCTACACCCATCTCAGACTTCAATCTCCCAGTCCTCTCAGGCGTGCCTCCCCAGTCCTCTCTTCTGGTTCTACGCCCATCTCAGACTGCTCTCTATCAGTCCTCTCAGGCGTGCCTCCCCAGTCCTCTCTTCTGGTTCTACGCCCATCTCAGACTGCTCTCTATCAGTCCTCTCAAGCGTGTCTCTCCAGTCCTCTCTTCTGGTTCTACGCCCATCTCAGACTGCTCTCTATAAGTCCTCTCAGGCATGTCTCTCCAGTCCTCTCTTCTGGTTCTACGCCCATCTCAGACTGCTCTCTATAAGTCCTCTCAGGCGTGTCTCTCCAGTCCTCTCTTCTGGTTCTACGCCTATCTCAGACTGCTCTCTATAAGTCCTCTCAGGCGTGTCTCTCCAGTCCTCTCTTCTGGTTCTATGCCCATCTCAGACTGCTCTCTATAAGTCCTCTCAGGCGTGCCTCCCCAGTCCTCTGTTCTGGTTCTGCACCCATCTCAGACTGTAATCTCCCAGTCCTCTCAGGCATACCTCTCCAGTCCTCTCTTCTTGTTTTACACCCAACACAGACTGCAATCTCCCAGTCCTCTCAGGCGTGCCTCCCCAGTTCTCTCTTCTGGTTCTACACCCATCTCAGACTGCTCTCTATCAGTCCTCTCAGGCATGCCCCCCCAGTCCTCTCTTCTGGTTCTGCACCCATCTCAGACTGCTCTCTATCAGTCCTCTCAGGCGTGTCTCTCCAGTCCTCTCTTCTGGTTCTACACCCATCCCAGACTGCTCTCTATCAGTCCTCTCAGGCGTGTCTCTCCAGTCCTCTCTTCTGGTTCTACACCCATCTCGGACTGCTCTCTATCAGTCCTCTCAGGCGTATCTCTCCAGTCCTCTCTTCTGGTTCTACGCCCATCCCAGACTGCTCTCTATCAGTCCTCTCAGGTATGTCTCCCCAGTCATCTCTTCTGGTTCCACACCCATCTCAGACTGTTCTTTATCAGTCCTCTCAGGCATGCCTCCCCAGTCCTCTCTTCTGGTTTTACACCCATCTCAGACTGCTCTCTATCAGTCCTTTCAGGTATGCCTCCCCAGTCCTCTCTTCTGGTTCTACACCCATCTCAGACTGCTTTCTATCAGTCCTCTAAGGCATGTCTTTCCAGTCCTCTCTTCTGGTTCTACACCCAACCCAGACTGCTCTCTATCAGTCCTCTAAGGCATGTCTTTCCAGTCCTCTCTTCTGGTTCTACACCCATCCCAGACTGCTCTCTATCAGTCCTCTCAGGCATGCCTGCCCAGTCCTCTCTTCTGGTTCTGCGCCCATACCAGACTGCTCTCTATCAGTCCTCTCAGGCCTGTTTCTCCAGTCTTCTCAACTATGCTTCACTCACCAGCCCTCCTGGCTCCGACCTGTTGTTCCTCCTTGCCTGGCAGTGCCTCTCCCGCTATCCTCGCTTTGCTGCTCTTGGCCAGGACACCTCTGTGTGTTGTAGGAGGGTCCCGTCCACACCCGAGCCTAGGCCCAAGGTCACCCCCCCCCAGACTGGGGAGCTCCTTCAAAGGCCCCCGACAGCCTAGCACTCCATCTTCAACTTCCACCTGAACAACTCTGCACCAGCTGGGCTGACCCCGGGTATTTAAGGAGGCCTGCCCCCTGCCAATCCAGATTGATGACTTGTCAAGGCTCCTCAGAATACCCCAGGCAGCTCCACCTCCCCTCCAGCCTCTCTTTCCAGAAAACACCATAATGTGTTTCATGGGCCCTGAGTGAACAGTTGGGCTTCTGAATCTTCTGTCTGGACCATGAAAACTGGAAAGAAGTAGGAGGTTCTGGTGAACCACTCCCAGGCCTGATCAACACAAACAGGTCTAAATTTACGTACTCTGCAAAAAACCTATATACATACTGTAGCACTGTAGCAACCTAGCAATTCTCCCTTGTGTATACGAGGGATTTCATATTATAGTAAAAAAATGCTGATATATATATATATATATATATATATATATATATATATATATATATATATATAATGATTGTATATTCTTTGACAGCAAATTAATCCCCTGAGGAAGACTTTGACCACGCTTGTCGAAATGCGTTGGTCATTTGCATTTTAAATACTGATATCTATTGTTGTATGATTACAATATTGTGAAATTGAATATTTACACATATCTCTGACCGGAGCTCATATTTTAAACATTTATGTGTGTTTGTAATTGTTATAAATTCAATAAAACTCTTTTTTTATATAAATTTAATGACTTGAATCTTGCTGTGGAAAAACCCCACCGGGGGGAGACTTTTCCATATTGTAACCCATTTGGGGTGGCAACAACAAATTTCACTCATATTCATGTGTTTCTTCTATGTTGTATGTTTTTTTTAATTTTAGAACTCATACTTACCTAGGTGGATGCAGCCATGGTCCAATGCTGCACCTGTCCTCCACTGGCTCTAAGACTGAGAACCAAGCGATCAAACACCACTGATAGTTCAGTTCTCAGAGCTCCATGAGCAGAGAGATTGTGACTGTCAGTCATGGACTCTCTGCTCTGATGCCCCCCCTCCCCGTGCGCTGGGCTGTGGAAAGAATGGGAACCACTGGCTCATGTTCTCAGCGGCCCACTGAGAGGCTGAGCCAGGTGCCAGTCCAGGCTTCCGGGTGGATCCCAACCATATGGTCCTCAGCTTTCCCCAGCCTAGACCGGCTCTGTGATGTCAGCCAACAGCGGGCTTCTGCTGAGAACGGGTCACAGGAGTGCAGAATGAACTGAACTCTTGTGATCCATAGAAGTACAGCCAAACCAGCTTTGACTGTGCTTCTGCTTTAAGTGCATAATCTATACTAAAACAGCGGTCGGGATCAAATCTGAATTCGACTAAGTGCACAGCAACAAAAAACATACCGTATATACTTGAGTATAAGCTGAGTTTTTCAGCACACTTTTTGTGCTGAAAATGCCCCCCTTGGCTTATACTCGAGTCAAGCACTTTTCTGCAGCAGAGAATGACATTTTCTGAACTGATTTTGGGGCCCTGTATCTCCCCAGCTTTGGACAAATTTGGGGTTCCTAGCACCAAGTGGCCCCGAGATACGGGGCCCCAAAGTCGGTCAACTGTGTCCATCTGCAGCAATGTTATTTCGGGACCCTTTGGGTCCAGAGACCCCAAATTTTGGCTGCAGCTAGAAGGCATCTAGGAACCCTTAACTACCAAATTTGAACTTCGGGGGACCTATGGCTGCAAATGGGCACATTGAGGCTGCAAATGGGCATTGTTGACCCTCTTTTCCACTTACAGTAGCTGTGCATTTCTCACCCTAGGCTTATACTCGAGTCAATAAGTTTTCCTAGTTTTTTGTATTAAAATTAGGTGCCTCGGCTTATATTCGGGTCGACTTATACTCGAGTATATACGGTAAGTGTTCATTCTGCAGTATAATAAAGAGAGTAAATAGCAGCGTGCATCCTACAAAGATGAACTTGCTTATCAAAGTAAAGTACTGCAAATGATCAAAGGTCAGACAGAAAACAGAATATTACTTTCACTTTCCACCGAGAGAAGAAAAGCTTTAGAGAAACATAATTGTAGGAAAAATCCATGCTATTCTGCATCTAAATGAATACAATACTTCAGTTTTTTAGAATATACATTGTATAGTTTTGTAGCATTAGTGTTATTACCTTGCATAGAGCATTCGTATTCACAATCACACATAATAGAAGGATTAATGCAATAAAACATTAGGTGTGTGTTCTATGAAGAAGGGCAGGTGGATTCCCACAAGAGCTAACAATCTAAAGGAAAATTCATGTTTTGGTACTTTTTTTTTGGTGAAGCACACCCATTAAGGAGCCGGTGGTGAAACCGATACTTTCTCCTCAGATTAACGCACATGCAACCAGGCACACAGCATTTTCTTCACTTTCACTGGCTCAAAAGAACAGTCTAGGGCAGTGATGGTGAACCTTGGCACCCCAGATGTTTTGAAACTACATTTCCCAGGATGCTCATGCACTCTGTAGTGTAGTTGAGCACCATGGGAAATGTAGTTCCAAAACATCTGGAGTTCCAAGGTTTGCCGTCACTGGTCTAGGGGTATCTGTTTAGGGTGAAGGAAGCATGAGATTTGCTAAAACTGATGGGCTGAAGACTTTGAGGAGTCTACTCAATCTTGCTGAGCTACACAAAAAAAAAATGTCCCCGATAGCTCTAATGCTGACAGGTGACTAGGACTTTTCCCAAAAGGTCAAACGCTGCACACAGTCGCTAACTTCCAGCACCGAGTCATCTACTCCGTAGCTCACAACTGTCCCTGATTTAGAGGGATTGTCCCTGATTTTGAGGGACTGTCCCTCATTCCTCCTCATTTGTCCCTCGTTTTGGTCTGATCTGTATAGTTGTAAATAAAATACCCAAAAGTGTTTCCCAGCCCTAAACCTTTCATTCAATTTCTAAATTGCTGCATTTGTAATTTCCAAATGCCAAAATAAAGGAATAGTAAAAAAAAAAACTTGTGGGTTTAACCAATAATTGTTTGTATAATTCTCCTTTAAGGAGGCGTGGCAGGGGGTGTGTCCTATGCCTACATACATTTGCTAATAGGTGTCCTTCATTCCCATCTCACAAAGTTGGGAGGTATGTCTACTCACATAGCCACAGGATCATCGGTTGTCTCCTTCCGAAATCAACCGGGCACTCTCCAGTGAGGGAGATACGAGCTCACACCATCATAAGACAGCTGGATACCTTTCCCTCAACTTCCTCCTGGCTTTTCCTGACCAAAACAAACTCCAAGAATAGACTTTGCGAATAAGCCCCTCAGCTGAAGCCTCATCTGGGACCCTGAAGTCTTCTAAATGGCACCTCCAGTAATCCGGCTGTCAGGGCCCTTCCTTCTCTGAGCTGGCCACTCAGCTGTCAGCTAATTGCCAGATTCCATCTCTCTCCTTGTTACTCAGCTGTTGATGATATCCTGCTCGTCAGTCCTGCCTACTTAAGCCGTCCAGTCCAGAGGAGCTCTGCCTTCACCTTGGTCAACATCACAGAAACTATCTCCTGCGATCCTGTTCAAGACTTGCTTTGCTGACATCCTTTCTGGCTCCTGATCCTGCTTGCTCTTCCACTACATTGATCCCTGACTTCTGGCTTGGCTGACTATCCGTTCCGGTTTGCTGAACTTTGGCTATGTTTTGACTACGTTTGTTCTTTTTACTTTTATTATTAAACAAGTGTGATTTAACTGTACTTCTGTCTCAGCCTGATTTCAGGAACTGACACCTGTCCCAGGGGCAGAGCCCTGCACAAGCGTCTCCTCCAGCAGGACTAGACCAAGGAACCCTGTTGCTCCTGTCTCAGGCCCCATACTATTTATGAGCTCTCCCACCACCTACTGGGCACACCTCCCCAGGGATTGGCTGGAAGTCCCATAAATATTTAGGTTGCTTACACTGTTCTTCTTACAACTATAATTCTGGAATCCTCTAGAATACAGGGGCAAGCAATCAAGAGTAGTAGCCCGTGAGACACTGAGCAGGCCTTAATAATCTACCTCAGGCTCCACTGATTATAGAGGGACTAGACTAAATGTACCTAACACTCTACATTACTATAGGAGGGAGCTACACCGGCAAATAATGCATAGCGGAGTGGTTTTGGTGAAATTGATTTTGCCCAAAACTTTTGCTGAAATGGAAACTTTAAAGGTTAGGGTTATTGCACGCTTGTTGATGTGCGTTGTGCCATGTGCCAATATGCGTTGCTCTAAGGCAGTTCATTCATTTTGACAACATACCAAAAACACAGCAAAAAGTGGTGCATACACCGTTGTTGGCAGCACCCCCTATCCAACGTTAGTGCTTTGTCATTCGTTATGGTGAGCAAGTTGCATTGATCTGTTGGCAAGTTGCATCGGGGTACCTTTTTTCATAATAGCGGGAATATAACCTCAACTTCCCTCATTTGCTTCAAAGAAAAAAAAAACAAAATAAAAAAAAAAACACTTTGCTTGATAGTTGTTTTTATTTTTTATTTTTTTTTTATTGAGAGAGATTTTTGGGTTGTTTTTAGTTTATTTAATTTCATGTTCTTTGTATATGTTATTATTTGTGTACTGGCACGGTTTCTTTTTATTCTATTTTTTTTTCAGTCTTTTTCCTATTGAAAAAATGTATAAATAATTAAACTAACTATGTGCACTGCCGACAAATTTGTTCATTTAGTTTCATTCATTTATTTTTTTCTTTATTTTTCGGGGTCATTCGTTATAATCGAAATTCGTTATTTCAAATAAATTTGTAACTTCGGAAAAATTCTAATTCCTTATGTTCCTTTTGTTTAGATGCGGTAATCGAAAATTTGGAAATTCAAAAATTCGGAAATAAGAACGAAAATCCGAAAGTTTTGAAAATCCAAAATAATAACTAACTATTAAATTATGGGTATTGGCATTTCCTTTCAAATTTGGCTGTTAGTGAACGTAACGAATACAAATTTATTATTATTTATTAAGTTACAAATTATCTGAAATAACGAATGTCGTATCTAAATGAATGGAATGAATTAATAATAAATACTAATAAAACATATTTATTATTATTATTATTTATTATTATTAATTTGTTAATTTATTAATAATAATAAATAATAATAATAATAAATCATTTGTTACGTTCCATTCGCTTAGATGCGGAATTCGTTATTTCGGATAAATTCATATTTGTTATGTTCACTGACAGCCAAATTTGAAAGGAAATTCCAATACCTTTAGAATAATAGTTAGTAATAGTTAATTATTATTAGTTAGTTATTATTTTGGATTTTCAAATTTTCAGGTTTTTGAATATTCAGATTTTCGCTCTTTTGAATTTTCGGATTTTCAATCTTATTTTCGAATTTCCGAATTTCGGAATTTTCGTTTTCGGAAAAATTTGTTAAACGGGTTTTCGTTAATTCGTTAATTCGAATGCTTCCGAATTAACAAACTTGTCGAATTTTGGTGCAAAACTAATTTGTAACTAAACGAATTGCACACGTCTACTATATGACATATGAACAGGTCTAGGTTAGTTAAAAGGAGCTTCCATACCCTACAGGAGTCATTTAAAGTCTATTGGAACTTAGAAAACCACCAGAATTCTCCTTGATTTTACTTTTAATTCATTTTACTTTTATTTTTCTTCATTGGCTCCAATGCGTTTCACCTATATGGCAAAAGACTGCAGGAAAAAAACTCTTGATTTTCACAGATAAACTTTCTATTTTGCTTATCCCCAGCCATGGATCAATAGGACGATACAAGGGAGATGAGTGAGGCTTATTGTATGGGGAAATATTTTCAATTTTACACAAATTTTTGCTCCTAGTATTTCAGTATTCACACCAGGAACATATTGGTCCCACCATATTTTTGAAGACATACTCACATATTTCAAGATACACCAACGGGATAGCAGGGACCCTTTCAGGAGAATTGTAATTATCATGCAGAGCTGTGAGGAAGAGGAGAGACGAATATTAGACATTCTGGAGGATTCACATAGACCAGCATCATGTTGACTCCTTCTATAGCAGAGGATGCATGAACTGTAGTGCACATTCTGGATTGGTGGGGGTTCACCAACTTCTGGATGTTTCCATTCTTCAATGCTATTCCAGCGGACATACTATTATTTATAACACCAGGAGTAAAACAAATAATGTAATCGCGCCAAAGTCCATGGAAATACAGCCAAAATAAATGGGAAAAAAAAGTCAATAGATGATGCCAGAAAGAGATCTGTGATCCTAGGATCAATGAAAATCTAGGAATCCGGGAAATCTATTTCTCCAAGATACCAAGGGCAGCTTCCTGTTGAGTGAAGTCAGTCTCCATATGAACATAAAAAACCAAAAAAGAAAGCGCCTCTTAAGTATAGCGGATTTATTTGTGTGTTAAAAGCATAGTATACACTCACATTAAGGTAGATGATGTACTGCTTCCATAAAGAACTGGTCCCGGTGTCTCTCGATGGTGACTGGTGATCAAAAGGGAGCCTAGATGGACGCCGTGCGGTGGCCGCGGACCTCCGCTCGGAGGCACCGGCTGTACAAGCGGTGTAGTGAAGAAGTCACTTCCGCGTTCCAGCGGATCACATGGGAGATGACGTCACTGGGACAGTTCAGACTAGCTAGGAACCACTACGCGTTTCAGAGCATGCGCGAAGCTCATAACGAGCATGCGCACTCCTTTTTCAAGTGTCTAATGGAAAAAACTAACCAGGAAGCTTAAATAACTACGAAGTAGCGATAAGGACCAATCATAATCAAGAGGGGGGAGGGAGCAATAACGGAAATAGCTATAACGACAATAGAACGAGTTCTTTATAGATTACATATTAGATTGATAGAGTATATTAGCACTACGAAAATGTACAATATTAGATCGCAAAAAGAGTTTACATATATATGTATATATATAGTATTAGATAATAGAAGTTAATGAGATGGTATAATGATGATTTAAATTAAAAGATAATAATGATAATAATAATAATTTAAAAAAGGTAAATGTGCGGATAAAATTAATGATCAATATATACATGTAGTATTAAAAATAAACATTTTTTTAATAAAAATAATAAAAATAAAAATAAAAATAAAAATTAAAAATTAAATAAGGGGTTCATATCTGGACTGGACAAGGACACTGAATACAGGAATTACATATATCCCTTGTTAATACCCGCATGTGCACACAACACGTAAAGTGACTATTGTGCATACATGCACTTGGTCACTGCCCACACATGTGTGCGTGCGTGCTTACACATGTAAGTGTACGCTCGCACGCACACACGCATACATGCATCTATAGGGAAAAAAAACCCCAAATATGTTAATGGACTGAGAGCACCAGTTTGTAAGTTTAAAATAATAATAAAAATCATCAGAATAAAAATTCAAGAATCCATATGATGGAAAAAAAAAAAAAAAACTACTATTAATTCTATTATGTTAGTATTAAAGAACAGGACCTCAGTAAATAGATGAATAATACGTATAATAAATTATCCAGATGAGGGTTAATTCCAATATTGATATTAATCCATATAGTGTATCATGAAACATCTCAAAAGGTTTAATGTAAAGATAGATATAAGAAGCTGAATGGATTGGAAAGACAATATTTGAAATATTTCCATATAAGGGTACACTCTATAAAATAGTATTGACCTCCAGTTCCTCATTTAACCCGTTAGGCGCTAAAGTATCTAAGATAAAAATCCAAAATGTTTCGCGCTCACAAAGTTTAGAAAAGCGTTCGGCCTCGGATAATTGGTGTGGGATAGACTCAATTACCCACACCTGTAGGCCGACAGTAGATTTCTGGTGGCATTCAAGAAAGTGTCTGGGGACGCTATGCTCATCACAGCCTTGTTCTATAAAACGGCGATGTTTGCCGAACCGTTGTCGCAAAGGACAAATAGTGCGCCCAACGTACAGTAATTTGCAAGGACATGTGAGGCAATATACAACGTAATTTGTAGAACAGTTGTAAAAGCCTTCTAGTTGGTATATTTTGTCCTTATGTTGAAAACTTTTTTGGCCATGTCTGACAAAAGTACAAGTTTTGCATAAGGCCTTATTGCATCTATACATACCCGTAAGTGGAATCAGGCAAAGTGGGCTCTCTGATTTGTGTGTTTTAAGCTTACTGGGTGCTAATTTATTTTTCAATGTTGGGGCCCTTCTATATGTAACCATCGGTTTATCGCTAAGGTTTTCAAGGAGAAAAGGATCCTGTTTGAGAATCCCCCAATGTTTAAGAAGTATGGATTCCATTCTTCTATGTTTGTTGTGGTACCTGGTACCTGGTATGCACAATAGTCACTTTACGTGTTGTGTGCACATGCGGGTATTAACAAGGGATATATGTAATTCCTGTATTCAGTGTCCTTGTCCAGTCCAGATATGAACCCCTTATTTAATTTTTAATTTTTATTTTTATTTTTATTATTTTTATTAAAAAAAATTTTATTTGTAATACTACATGTATATATTGATCATTAATTTTATCCGCACATTTACCTTTTTTAAATTATTATTATTATCATTATTATCTTTTAATTTAAATCATCATTATACCATCTCATTAACTTGTATTATCTAATACTATATATATACATATATATGTAAACTCTTTTTGCGATCTAATATTGTACATTTTCGTAGTGCTAATATACTCTATCAATCTAATATGTAATCTATAAAGAACTCGTTCTATTGTCGTTATAGCTATTTCCGTTATTGCTCCCTCCCCCCTCTTGATTATGATTGGTCCTTATCGCTACTTCGTAGTTATTTAAGCTTCCTGGTTAGTTTTTTCCATTAGACACTTGAAAAAGGAGTGCGCATGCTCGTTATGAGCTTCGCGCATGCTCTGAAACGCGTAGTGGTTCCCAGCTAGTCTGAACTGTCCCAGTGACGTCATCTCCCATGTGATCCGCTGGAACGCGGAAGTGACTTCTTCACTACACCGCTTGTACAGCCGGTGCCTCCGAGCGGAGGTCCGCGGCCACCGCACGGCGTCCATCTAGGCTCCCTTTTGATCACCAGTCACCATCGAGAGACACCGGGACCAGTTCTTTATGGAAGCAGTACATCATCTACCTTAATGTGAGTGTATACTATGCTTTTAACACACAAATAAATCCGCTATACTTAAGAGGCGCTTTCTTTTTTGGTTTTTTATGTTCATATGGAGACTGACTTCACTCAACAGGAAGCTGCCCTTGGTATCTTGGAGAAATAGATTTCCCGGATTCCTAGATTTTCATTGATCCTAGGATCACAGATCTCTTTCTGGCATCATCTATTGACTTTTTTTTCCCATTTATTTTGGCTGTATTTCCATGGACTTTGGCGCGATTACATTATTTGTTTTACTCCTGGTTTCATTAGAAGTCTTGTATTGCTGCTGGTCCTAGGAGTTTAATACATTTAGTGATATATTTTATCTAAACATTAATACAGTATTTTATATATCTCTTTTATTATTGTTTTGGTCTATTTTGATAGAGTAATAAGGCCTTATGCAAAAATTGTACTTTTGTCAGACATGGCCAAAAAAGTTTTCAACATAAGGACAAAATATACCAACTAGAAGGCTTTTACAACTGTTCTACAAATTACGTTGTATATTGCCTCACATGTCCTTGCAAATTACTGTACGTTGGGCGCACTATTTGTCCTTTGCGACAACGGTTCGGCAAACATCGCCGTTTTATAGAACAAGGCTGTGATGAGCATAGCGTCCCCAGACACTTTCTTGAATGCCACCAGAAATCTACTGTCGGCCTACAGGTGTGGGTAATTGAGTCTATCCCACACCAATTATCCGAGGCCGAACGCTTTTCTAAACTTTGTGAGCGCGAAACATTTTGGATTTTTATCTTAGATACTTTAGCGCCTAACGGGTTAAATGAGGAACTGGAGGTCAATACTATTTTATAGAGTGTACCCTTATATGGAAATATTTCAAATATTGTCTTTCCAATCCATTCAGCTTCTTATATCTATCTTTACATTAAACCTTTTGAGATGTTTCATGATACACTATATGGATTAATATCAATATTGGAATTAACCCTCATCTGGATAATTTATTATACGTATTATTCATCTATTTACTGAGGTCCTGTTCTTTAATACTAACATAATAGAATTAATAGTAGTTTTTTTTTTTTTTTCCATCATATGGATTCTTGAATTTTTATTCTGATGATTTTTATTATTATTTTAAACTTACAAACTGGTGCTCTCAGTCCATTAACATATTTGGGGTTTTTTTTCCCTATAGATGCATGTATGCGTGTGTGCGTGCGTGCTTACACATGTAAGTGTACGCTCGCACACATGTGTGGGCAGTGACCAAGTGCATGTATGCACAATAGTCACTTTACGTGTTGTGTGCACATGCGGGTATTAACAAGGGATATATGTAATTCCTGTATTCAGTGTCCTTGTCCAGTCCAGATATGAACCCCTTATTTAATTTTTAATTTTTATTTTTATTTTTATTTTTATTATTTTTATTAAAAAAAATTTTATTTTTAATACTACATGTATATATTGATCATTAATTTTATCCGCACATTTACCTTTTTTAAATTATTATTATTATCATTATTATCTTTTAATTTAAATCATCATTATACCATCTCATTAACTTGTATTATCTAATACTATATATATACATATATATGTAAACTCTTTTTGCGATCTAATATTGTACATTTTCGTAGTGCTAATATACTCTATCAATCTAATATGTAATCTATAAAGAACTCGTTCTATTGTCGTTATAGCTATTTCCGTTATTGCTCCCTCCCCCCTCTTGATTATGATTGGTCCTTATCGCTACTTCGTAGTTATTTAAGCTTCCTGGTTAGTTTTTTCCATTAGACACTTGAAAAAGGAGTGCGCATGCTCGTTATGAGCTTCGCGCATGCTCTGAAACGCGTAGTGGTTCCCAGCTAGTCTGAACTGTCCCAGTGACGTCATCTCCCATGTGATCCGCTGGAACGCGGAAGTGACTTCTTCACTACACCGCTTGTACAGCCGGTGCCTCCGAGCGGAGGTCCGCGGCCACCGCACGGCGTCCATCTAGGCTCCCTTTTGATCACCAGTCACCATCGAGAGACACCGGGACCAGTTCTTTATGGAAGCAGTACATCATCTACCTTAATGTGAGTGTATACTATGCTTTTAACACACAAATAAATCCGCTATACTTAAGAGGCGCTTTCTTTTTTGGTTTATTATTTATAACACAACCAATGTTATGTTTGTTGGCCATCACCAACAGTTCATCCATCTCACTTGGCAAATTAACCGACTTCATGATGTTGCAGTGTGTTTGTCTTTTTGAAAATTATTTGAGCTACATACTCTATGTTCTTTTCCAGACACTGCTGGAAATATAATTGTGTAGATACTTACAGAATACAGGAGAGAGTTTTCACCGTTAGAAAAGAAGATCCACAATGAAAGCAAGAATAAGGAGAGTATCTGCATAAAAAAAACATAAAGTTTATGTAAAAGATGCATGTCCCCCATTCCACATGTCCCTCAATCCATCATGTCTCTTCTGTTCCTCAACCCCTTGTGTCACTCCACCTCGCATGTGCCTTATGTCCTTCCATTAACCATGTCTCCTATGTGCCTCCACCCCTCATGTCCCTTATTTTCTTCCACCGCTTAAGTCTCTCCACCTCACATGTCCCCCATGTCCCTCTATCCATCATGTCTCTTATGTTCCTTTACCTCATGTCTCTCCACCACACATGTGCCTCAATCCCTTCCTCCCTCATGTCTCTTATGTTCCCCCACCCCACATGTCCCCCATGTCCCTCCCTGCACCAGGCTTTTATGTTCCTCCACCACTTATGTCTCTCCACCTCGCATGTATCTTATGTCCCTCCATCCATCATGTATCTTATGTTCCTCGACCCCTCATGTCCCTTATTTTCTTCCACCACTTATGTCTCTCCACCCCACATGTCCCCCATGTCCCTCCATTCATCATCTCTCCTATGTGCCTCCACCCCTCATGTCCCTTATTTTCTTCCACCACTTATGTCTCTCCACCCCACATGTGCACCACGTCCCTCCATCCATCATGCCTTTTATGTTCCTCCACCACCTATGTCTCTCCACCTCGCATGTACCTTATGTCCCTACATCCATCATGTCTCCTATGTTCCTCCACCCCTCATGTCCCTTATGTTCCTCCACCCCTTATGTCTCTCCATCCCACATATCCTCTATGTCCCTCTAGTCATCATGTCTCTTATGTTCCTTCGCCTAATGTCTCTCCTTCGCCTAATGTCTCTCCACCACACCCTCAATCCCTCCCTCATGTCTCTTATGTTCCTCCACTCCACATGTCCCCATGTCCCTCCCTCCACCAGGCTTTTATGTTCCTCCACCACTTATGTCTCTCCACCTCGCATGTACCTTATGTCTTTCCATTCATCATGTCTCTTATGTTCTTCAACCCCTCATGACCCTTCTTTTCTTCCACCACTTATGTCCCCATGTCCGTCCATTCATCATCTCTCCTAGGTGCCTCCACCCCTCATGTCCCTTATTTTCTTCCACCACTTATGTCTCTCCACCCCACATGTGCCCCACGTCCCTCCATCCATCATGTCTCTTATGTTCCTCCACTTCTTATGTCTCTCCATCTCACAATTCCCTCCATCCTGCATGTCTCTCATGTCCCTCGCTCCATCATGCCTTTTATGTTCCTCCACCACCTATGTCTCTCCACCTCGCATGTACCTTATGTCCCTACATCCATCATGTCTCCTATGTTCCTCCACCCCTCATGTCCCTTATGTTCCTCCACCCCTTATGTCTCTCCATCCCACATATCCTCCATGTTCCTCCATCCCTCATGTCTCTTATGTTCCTTCACCTCATGTCTCTCCACCACACATGTCCCTCAATCCCCCCTCCCTCCCTCATGTCTCTTATGTTCCTCCACCCCACATGTCCCCATGTCCCTCCCTCCACCAGGCTTTTATGTTCCTCCACCACTTATGTCTCTGCACCTCGCATGTACCTTATGTCTCTCCATCCATCATGTCTCTTATGTTCCTTGACCCCTCTTCTCCCTTCTTTTCTTCCACCACTTATGTCCCCCATGTCTGTCCGTTCATCATCTCTCCTATGTGCCTCCACCCCTCATGTCCCTTATTTTATTCCACCACTTATGTCTCTCCACTCCGCGTGTGCCCCATACCCCTCCATCATGTCTCTTATGTTCCTCCACTTCTTATGTTTCTCCGCCCCACAATTCCCTCCATCCTGCATGTCTCTCATGTCCCTCCCTCCATCAGGCCTTTTATGTTCCTCCACCACTTATGTCTCTCCACCTCGCATGTACCTTATGTCCCTACATCCATCATGTCTCCTATGTTCCTCCACCCCTCATGTCCCTTATGTTCCTCCATTCCTCATGTCTCTCCTCCCACATATCCTCCATGCCCCTCCATCCCTCATGTCCCCCATTTCCCTTCATGCCTTTGTACTTTTTATTTCTCACCCCTTATGTCCCTTCAACTCACATGTTCCTCCATCCCTCATAACTTTTCTAGATGTACAGGCCTAATCTCATACAAAAACTAAAGCCAGCCATACATGGATCAAATTCCGAAAGAATTGTCTTTCGAGAATCGGAACTAATAATTTTCGTTCAAATTTTGCACCATTAGTGGGCCGCAGCAATGGGCGATTTTCGTGAGGCCATCGAATTTGAGTGATTGGGCATGTTGAAAATGTTTGGAAAAGTTAACAAATTTTGTTAGCTTGCTGAAAATGTTCCTGCTGGGGCAATTTTATTTCACTTCCTGTGCTGGAGAAGATGTGGAGCCTTTAGGCAGACTGATCCCTTAATCCCATAGCAGTAAGATGATTGTCTATCACTATGTCTTTCCTCCAGGGTGCAAATCTAGGGTGTAAATGTACAAACAGATACTTACAAAGGGAAGTGGAATTGGACCCAATTTAGCTAGGATAGAAATAGAACAATAAAATATCAATCATAATACAATTGATGAGAAAAAGTAAGATTACAATGACAAAAACTGGGGCAGAAACTGCAAATGCAAAACAGAAATTGCAGTGTGTGTTTGTATATGCAATGCCCTTGTATTCATTCAAGCCTGATTACTATTGTGCCTCCCTTTTCTCTCATCCTCTCCTCCCCTCTCCCTATCCCTCTTCCTCATGCTCACGCTCTCTTTCTACCCATTTATTTACATTTTCCTTGCGCTTTTTCTCTCTCTCCCTTCTCACGTCCAATCTGTTTTTCTTTCTCGCCATTGTGCACTCTCTCTATTCCTCCTCCTCATGCCCCCTCCATCTCTTTATCTTTCACTCATGCTTCTCCCTCTCTCTCTCTCTCCCCCTCCTTTTCACACTCTCTATTTCTCTCTCTCTCTCTCTCTCTCTCTCTCTCTCCCTCTCTATCCCTCCTCCTCACTCTCTATCATTCTATCTCTCCCTCCTTCTCACACACTCTCTCTTTTTCACTCTCTCCCTCGTGCGCTCTCTTTGCTCCCTCCTCACACACTCTCTTTCCCCCTTTCTCTCTCACTCTCTCTCTTCTCCCTCTTCACACACTCTCTCTCCCCTCCTCACTCTCTCTCCCCTCCTCACTCTCTCTCTCTCCCCTCCTCACTCTCTCTCCCCTCCTCACTCTCTCTCTCTCCCCCTCCTCACTCTCTCCCCCTTTCCCCCTCTTCACGCTCTCTCCTCCTCCCCCTTCTCATGCTCTCGCTTTCTCTCTCCTCCCTCCTCGCTCTCTGTCTCCCCCTTCTCACACTCTCTCTCCCTCATCTCTCTCTCTCAGCTCCTCACACTCTCTCCCCCCTCCTCACGCTCACTATCTCTCCCTATCCTTACACTCTCTCTCTCTCCCCCTCCTCACACTTTCTCTCTCTCCCCTCTTCACGCTCACTTTCTCTCCCCCTCCTTACACTCTCTCTCCCACTCCTCACGTTCTCCCACTCCCTCCTCATACTCTCTCCCCCCTCCTCATGCTCTCTCTCTCTCCCCCTCCTCATGCACTCTCTCTCTCCCCCTCCTCACGCTCTCTCTCCCCTCCTCACACCCTCTCTCTCCCCCTCCTCACGCTCTCTCTCCCCTCCTCACACCCTCTCTCTCCCCCTCCTCACGCTCTCTCTCCCCTCCTCACACCCTCTCTCTCCCCCTCCTCACGCTCTCTCTCCCCTCCTCACACACTCTCTCTTCCCCCTCCTCACACACACTCTCTCTTCCCCCTCCTCACACACGCTCTCTCTCTCGCCCCTCACGCTCTCTCTCTCTCTCCCCCTCCTCACGCACTCTCTCTCTCTCCCCCTCCTCATGCTTTCTCTCCCCCTCCTCATGCACTCTCTCTCTCACACCCCACACACACACACCCCCCCACACACACACCCACCCCTTCCATGACAGCCATCATTTACAGTATGTCCTCAGTATTCATTATATCTGAAAGACCGAGGAAAGACCGAGGACACAACTCAGCCGGGGAATCTTGATTGATGGCGAGAATTGGAGCTTAATCTGCCATTTTATTTGAACTGGCTGGGGGGACTTAAATAATAATAATAATATTAAAAAAAAACATAACACTTTTTACTAACTGTGATTAAAATAGAGAAAGCCTGTGGCTACTACAGACCTATTGTTTTCCCCCAATACAAACATAAATAATAATAATAATAATAATAATAATAATAATAAAAAATATTATTAAATAATACATATTAATTAACATACAATAAATATTCAATAAATATTATTAATACATACAGTAAGAGTACTATAAATAGTAAAATAATATAATATAATAATATAAAATACATATTATTAATACTGATATTATTAATACAATAAAGTACATAGTAATAATAATAATAATAATAATAATAATAATAATAATAATAAATATTATTTAAAAAAATGAATATACAATAAATAATAAATATTATTAATACCTACAGTAGTAGTACTATAAATGGTAAAATAATATAATAATGTGAAATACATATTATAAATACTAATATTATTAATACAATAAAGTACATAATAATAATAATAATAATAATAATAATAATAATGTAGATAATAAAACAATTCAGAAAGTATAAAGATATTCACAGACCTCTGGTGAATTGATCCATGGGGAGCTCCAGATGTCAGCGATAAAATGCCCAAAATGAACTAGAGATAAAGAAGCATTTTTAATTATATAATGCTGACCAAACAGAGTACACGTTATAATCTTGAAATTCCAAGCTATTCCCTATACAAGCCTTGGTATGTCCTCCCTAGTCAACCAGAGGGGCACATGGTAACTCTTGCTCTCTATAGAAAGTGATAGTAAATGAATGTATATGATGTTGGAGGACTCTAGTCCTTCCTTATTTATTTTTCTGCATTTATTGGATTTCCTTTGGATTCATGTTCATGTTGTATTTTTTCTATTTCAAAATAATAAAAAAAATAGATTGAAAGAAACAAACCTTGCTGTGGGAAGTGGTTAGCGGTTAGGTCAGCCATTCTCAACCAGGGTTTCCGTGGAACCCTGGGTTCCTCCAGAGCTTGCTAAGGGTTCCTTAAGCTGTGGCTGATGAACCACCTATTTGATGATGCCTACAGAGTTGAAGGTTCAGCACCACTTAGCAGAGCCAGCAGCATGACACCAAATATCGTTTTGGCTGACTTTAAGGGTGGCATTCTGAGCACCACTTTAAGAGGGACATTCTTCCTATTGACCACCAATATAAGGGGCATTGTTCCTACTGAGTCCTGATGAATTGGTTTTAGTAAGAGTTCCTCAAGAAATTATTTTTGGGGTTCCTCTAGGGTTAAAAGTTTGAGAAAGCCTGGGTTAGGTTTTTAGAGGGAAATATTATTCATGGATGAGTTCCATCTACAAAAGTTTGTATGACAAGTAGAGAAGCACGTGGTCCCAAATTTATGACTACAATGGTATGCGGTAGGTTGGGTTGCTGCTCTATACCATACGATTTAATGAATTCTCAATATTCAGCACTAGGAATGAGCTGAAGGTTCGGACTGAACACAAGTTCAGACTGAATGTTAGCTGTTTGGGCTAGCAGAAAAAAATGCACCTATTCGGTGGGAGCTGAACGTCCTGTATAGTAGCAGTCTTATTTCTGCTGTCAATGGTTGCTAAGGACACCAGCGGGTGAAGGGACCGCTGAATCCTTAACAACCAGACTGAAGACCTCATTCATAGGGGAGAAAAGTGGAGAGAAATCCATGAATGCCCAATATAGTTCATGCTGGGTCTACCGGACCCCCAGATCCCTACAGGCTGCAGATTGGACCCCATCCATAGGGGAGAACAATGATGAGAAATCTATGATTGCCCCTGGAACGGTTCATTTTCAGAACCCCAGATCCCTGCGGGCTGCAGGTTAGACCCCATCCACATGAGCAATCAATGAAAGATTTGAGACTAACCCCAACAAAGCTGGACCTATAGGACCCTCAGATCCCTACAGGCTGAAGACCTCATTCATAGGGGAGAAAAGTGGTGAGAAATCCATGGTTGCAAAATACAGTTCCTACTGAGTCCATCGGACCCCCAGATCCTTACAGGCTGCATATTGGACCCCATCCACATGGGCAAACAATGAAAGATTTATGATTGACCCCCAACATAGCTGGACCTATAGGACCCTCAGATCCCTACAGGCTGAAGACCTCTTTTTTATGGAGAAAAGTGGTGAGAAATCCATGATTGCCAAATACAGTTTCTGCTGGGTCTATCGGACCCCCAGATCCTTACAGGCTGCAGATTGGACCCCATCCATAGGGGAGAGCAAAACAATGATGAGATACTGTATGTATCAATGCCCCAGTATGGTTTATCCTGGGCCTTTCATACCCCCAGATCTCTACAAGCTGAAGATTAGGCCCTATCCATAGGGAGCGATGAGAAATCTATGATTGCACCGGGGATGGTTGAGGTTCAGGCAGAATATATAGAATCCTCAGATCCATGCAATGTGTGTACAATATACATCTCACGGTCTCTCCCCTTGCACAGGGTAACTTTTTTAAACTTTTTCCCCTGCAGAATACATGCAGATATGTAGATAAAAATACACACATCATCATATATGAGACATCATATCAGAGCAGTGCAAGGTGCAGCAGTGGAGCAAAGTGCAGTAAACCATAACAGCCAATCAGAAAGGATCAATCTTCCTGAGTGGACTTTGCAGCTGTGGTAGATTGTAGCAATTTGCATTACTTTCTCACACATCAATCGGTCGGGTCGAGGGGGGGGGGGGAGGTGCTCTCTGTGTGGTTGAGTAGTGGTTTCCTCTTCCTTTAGAACAGTGACAATCAGATGAGACTCAGGAACACGGCAATCTTCAAGAGCCATCAGAATTATTACAACCAGTCAAATATATTTCCTAATCAATAGGCAGACACTTAGCTGTGCCCTGTCTAGTCCTTATTACTTTGGCCATCTGCTATCTCTATGTTCACTTTCCTGGCCCACTGCCGTCTCTCTGCTCTCTCCTACATGCAGGGTGTCTCTTTGTCTCTTTCCTGGCTCTCTACTGCCTCTCTTTTCTCTCCTACCAGTATGACACCTCTTTCCTAGCCCTCTGCTGTCTCTCTGCTCACATTCTGATCCTCTGCTGTCTCTCTGCTCACATTCTGGTCCTCTGCTGTCTCTCTGCTCACATTCTGGTCCTCTGCTGTCTCTCTGCTCACATTCTGGTCCTCTGCCGTCTCTCTGCTCACATTCTGATCCTCTGCTGTCTCTCTGCTCACATTCTGGTCCTCTGCTGTCTCTCTGCTCACATTCTGGTCCTCTGCTGTCTCTCTGCTCACATTCTGATCCTCTGCTGTCTCTCTGCTCACATTCTGGTCCTCTGCCCTCTCTCTGCTCACATTCTGGTCCTCTGCTGTCTCTCTGCTCACATTCTGGCCCTCTGCTGTCTCTCTGCTCACATTCTGGTCCTCTGCTGTCTCTCTGCTCACATTCTGGCCCTCTGCTGTCTCTCTGCTCACATTCTGGTCCTCTGCTGTCTCTCTGCTCACATTCTGGTCCTCTGCTGTCTCTCTGCTCACATTCTGGTCCTCTGCCGTCTCTCTGCTCACATTCTTGTCCTCTGATGTCTCTCTGCTCACATTCTGGCCCTCTGCTGTCTCTCTGCTCACATTCTGGTCCTCTGCTGTCTCTCTGCTCACATTCTGGTCCTCTGCTGTCTCTCTGCTCACATTCTGGTCCTCTGCCGTCTCTCTGCTCACATTCTGGTCCTCTGCCGTCTCTCTGCTCACATTCTTGTCCTCTGATGTCTCTCTGCTCACATTCTGGTCCTCTGATGTCTCTCTGCTCACATTCTGATCCTCTGCTGTCTCTCTGCTCACATTCTGGTCCTCTGCCCTCTCTCTGCTCACATTCTGGTCCTCTGCTGTCTCTCTGCTCACATTCTGGCCCTCTGCTGTCTCTCTGCTCACATTCTGGTCCTCTGCTGTCTCTCTGCTCACATTCTGGTCCTCTGCTGTCTCTCTGCTCACATTCTGGTCCTCTGCTGTCTCTCTGCTCACATTCTGGTCCTCTGCTGTCTCTCTGCTCACATTCTGGCCCTCTGCTGTCTCTCTGCTCACATTCTGGTCCTCTGCTGTCTCTCTGCTCACATTCTGGTCCTCTGCTGTCTCTCTGCTCACATTCTGGTCCTCTGCTGTCTCTCTGCTCACATTCTGATCCTCTGCTGTCTCTCTGCTCACATTCTGGCCCTCTGCTGTCTCTCTGCTCACATTCTGGTCCTCTGCTGTCTCTCTGCTCACATTCTGGTCCTCTGCTGTCTCTCTGCTCACATTCTGGTCCTCTGCTGTCTCTCTGCTCACATTCTGATCCTCTGCTGTCTCTCTGCTCACATTCTGGTCCTCTGATGTCTCTGTGCTCACATTCTGGCCCTCTGCTGTCTCTCTGCTCACATTCTGGTCCTCTGCTGTCTCTCTGCTCACATTCTGGTCCTCTGCTGTCTCTCTGCTCACATTCTGGTCCTCTGCTGTCTCTCTGCTCACATTCTGGTCCTCTGCTGTCTCTCTGCTCACATTTTGATCCCCTGCTGTCTCTCTGCTCACATTCTGGTCCTCTGCCGTCTCTCTGCTCACATTCTGGTCCTCTGCTGTCTCTCTGCTCATATTCTGGCCCTCTGCTGTCTCTCTGCTCACATTCTGGTCCTCTGCCATTTCTCTGCTCACATTCCAGCCCTCTGCTGTCTCTCTGCTCATATTCTGATCCTCTGCTGTCTCTCTGCTCACATTCTGGCCCTCTGCTGTCTCTCTGCTCACATTCTGGTCCTCTGCTGTCTCTCTGCTCACATTCTGGTCCTCTGCTGTCTCTCTGCTCATATTCTGGTCCTCTGATGTCTCTCTGCTCACATTCTGGTCCTCTGCCCTCTCTCTGCTCACATTCTGGTCCTCTGCTGTCTCTCTGCTCACATTCTGGTCCTCTGCTGTCTCTCTGCTCACATTCTGGTCCTCTGCTGTCTCTCTGCTCACATTCTGATCCTCTGCTGTCTCTCTGCTCACATTCTGATCCTCTGCTGTCTCTCTGCTCACATTCTGGTCCTCTGCTGTCTCTCTGCTCACATTCTGATCCTCTGCTGTCTCTCTGCTCACATTCTGATCCTCTGCTGTCTCTCTGCTCACATTCTGGTCCTCTGCTGTCTCTCTGCTCACATTCTGGTCCTCTGCTGTCTCTCTGCTCACATTCTGATCCTCTGCTGTCTCTCTGCTCACATTCTGATCCTCTGCTGTCTCTCTGCTCACATTCTGGTCCTCTGCTGTCTCTCTGCTCACATTCTTGTCCTCTGCCATCTCTCTGCTCACATTCTGGCCCTCTGCTGTCTCTCTGCTCACATTCTTGTCCTCTGCCATCTCTCTGCTCACATTCTGGTCCTCTGCCGTCTCTGCTCACATTCTGGCCCTCTGCTGTCTCTCTGCTCATATTCTGGCCCTCTGCTGTCTCTCTGCTCACATTCTGGTCCTCTGCCGTCTCTGCTCACATTCTGGCCCTCTGCTGTCTCTCTGCTCACATTCTGGTCCTCTGCCGTCTCTGCTCACATTCTGGCCCTCTGCTGTCTCTCTGCTCATATTCTGGCCCTCTGCTGTCTCTCTGCTCATATTCTGGCCCTCTGCTGTCTCTCTGCTCACATTCTGGTCCTCTGCTGTCTCTCTGCTCACATTCTGATCCTCTGCTGTCTCTCTGCTCACATTCTGATCCTCTGCTGTCTCTCTGCTCACATTCTGGTCCTCTGCCGTCTCTCTGCTCACATTCTGGCCCTCTGCTGTCTCTCTGCTCACATTCTTGTCCTCTGCCATCTCTCTGCTCACATTCTGGTCCTCTGCCGTCTCTGCTCACATTCTGGCCCTCTGCTGTCTCTCTGCTCACATTCTGGTCCTCTGCTGTCTCTCTGCTCACATTCTGGTCCTCTGCTGTCTCTCTGCTCACATTCTGGTCCTCTGCTGTCTCTCTGCTCACATTCTGATCCTCTGCTGTCTCTCTGCTCACATTCTGGTCCTCTGCTGTCTCTCTGCTCACATTCTGGTCCTCTGCTGTCTCTCTGCTCACATTCTGGTCCTCTGCTGTCTCTCTGCTCACATTCTGATCCTCTGCTGTCTCTCTGCTCACATTCTGATCCTCTGCTGTCTCTCTGCTCACATTCTGGTCCTCTGCTGTCTCTCTGCTCACATTCTGGTCCTCTGCTGTCTCTCTGCTCACATTCTGGTCCTCTGCTGTCTCTCTGCTCACATTCTGATCCTCTGCTGTCTCTCTGCTCACATTCTGATCCTCTGCTGTCTCTCTGCTCACATTCTGGTCCTCTGCTGTCTCTCTGCTCACATTCTGGTCCTCTGCTGTCTCTCTGCTCACATTCTGGTCCTCTGCTGTCTCTCTGCTCACATTCTGATCCTCTGCTGTCTCTCTGCTCACATTCTGGTCCTCTGCTGTCTCTCTGCTCACATTCTGGCCCTCTGCTGTCTCTCTGCTCACATTCTTGTCCTCTGCCATCTCTCTGCTCACATTCTGGTCCTCTGCCGTCTCTGCTCACATTCTGGCCCTCTGCTGTCTCTCTGCTCACATTCTTGTCCTCTGCCATCTCTCTGCTCACATTCTGGTCCTCTGCCGTCTCTGCTCATATTCTGGCCCTCTGCTGTCTCTCTGCTCACATTCTGGTCCTCTGCTGTCTCTCTGCTCATATTCTGGCCCTCTGCTGTCTCTCTGCTCACATTCTGGTCCTCTGCTGTTTCTCTGCTCACATTCTGGTCCTCTGCCGTCTCTCTGCTCACATTCTGGCCCTCTGCTGTCTCTCTGCTCACATTCTGGTCCTCTGCCGTCTCTGCTCACATTCTGGCCCTCTGCTGTCTCTCTGCTCACATTCTGGTCCTCTGCCGTCTCTGCTCACATTCTGGTCCTCTGCTGTCTCTCTGCTCACATTCTGGTCCTCTGCCGTCTCTGCTCACATTCTGGCCCTCTGCTGTCTCTCTGCTCATATTCTGGCCCTCTGCTGTCTCTCTGCTCACATTCTGGTCCTCTGCTGTCTCTCTGCTCACATTCTGATCCTCTGCTGTCTCTCTGCTCATATTCTGGCCCTCTGCTGTCTCTCTGCTCACATTCTTGTCCTCTGCTATCTCTCTGCTCACATTCTGGCCCTCTGCCGTCTCTCTGCTCACATTCTGGCCCTCTGCTGTCTCTCTGCTCACATTCTGGTCCTCTGCTGTCTCTCTGCTCACATTCTGATCCTCTGCTGTCTCTCTGCTCATATTCTGGCCCTCTGCTGTCTCTGCTCACATTCTGGTCCTCTGCTGTCTCTCTGCTCACATTCTGGTCCTCTGCTGTCTCTCTGCTCACATTCTGATCCTCTGCCGTCTCTCTGCTCACATTCTGGTCCTCTGCTGTCTCTCTGCTCACATTCTGGTCCTCTGTCGTCTCTCTGCTCACATTCTGGTCCTCTGCTGTCTCTCTGCTCACATTCTGGTCCTCTGTCGTCTCTCTGCTCACATTCTGGTCCTCTGCTGTCTCTCTGCTCACATTCTGGTCCTCTGCTGTCTCTCTGCTCACATTCTGGTCCTCTGCCATCTCTGCTCACATTCTGGTCCTCTGCTGTCTCTCTGCTCACATTCTGGTCCTCTGCCCTCTCTCTGCTCACATTCTGGCCCTCTGCCGTCTCTCTGCTCACATTCTGGTCCTCTGCCCTCTCTCTGCTCACATTCTGGTTCTCTGCTGTCTCTCTGCTCACATTCTGGCCCTCTGCTGTCTCTCTGCACACATTCTGGCCCTCTGCTGTCTCTCTGCTCACATTCTGGCCCTCTGCTGTCTCTCTGCTCACATTCTGGCCCTCTGCCGTCTCTCTGCTCACATTCTGGCCCTCTGCTGTCTCTCTGCTCACATTCTGGCCCTCTGCTGTCTCTCTGCTCACATTCTGGTCCTCTGCTGTCTCTCTGCTCACATTCTGGCCCTCTGCTGTCTCTCTGCTCACATTCTGGCCCTCTGCTGTCTCTCTGCTCACATTATGTCCCTCTGCTGTCTCTCTGCTCACATTCTGGTCCTCTGCCGTCTCTCTGCTCACATTCTGGTCCTCTGCCCTCTCTCTGCTCACATTCTGGTCCTCTGCTGTCTCTCTGCTCACATTCTGGTCCTCTGCCCTCTCTCTGCTCACATTCTGGTCCTCTGCTGTCTCTCTGCTCACATTCTGGTCCTCTGCCGTCTCTCTGCTCACATTCTTGTCCTCTGCTGTCTCTCTGCTCACATTCTGGTCCTCTGCCGTCTCTCTGCTCACATTCTTGTCCTCTGCTGTCTCTCTGCTCACATTCTGGTCCTCTGCTGTCTCTCTGCTCACATTCTGGTCCTCTGCCATTTCTCTGCTCACATTCCAGCCCTGTGCTGTCTCTCTGCTCACATTCTGGCCCTCTGCTGTCTCTCTGCTCACATTCTGGTCCTCTGATGTCTCTCTGCTCACATTCTGGTCCTCTGATGTCTCTCTGCTCACATTCTGGTCCTCTGCTGTCTCTCTGCTCACATTCTGGTCCTCTGCTGTCTCTCTGCTCACATTCTGGTCCTCTGCTGTCTCTCTGCTCACATTCAGCCCTCTGCTGTCCTCTCTGCTCACATTCTGGTCCTCTGAATGTCTCTCTGCTCACATTCTGGTCCTCTGATGTCTCTCTGCTCACATTCTGATCCTCTGCTGTCTCTCTGCTCACATTCCAGCCCTCTGCTGTCTCTCTGCCCACATTCTGGTCCTCTGCTGTCTCTCTGCTCACATTCTGGCCCTCTGCCTTCTCTCTGCTCACATTCTGGCCCTCTGCTGTCTCTGCCCACATTCTGGTCCTCTGCCGTCTCTCTGCTCACATTCTGGCCCTCTGCTGTCTCTCTGCCCACATTCTGGTCCCTCTGCCGTCTCTCTGCTCACATTCTGGCCCTCTGCTGTCTCTCTGCCCACATTCTGGTCCTCTGCTGTCTCTCTGCCCACATTCTGGTCCTCTGCTGTCTCTCTGCTCACATTCTGGCCCTCTGCCTTCTCTCTGCTCACATTCTGGCCCTCTGCTGTCTCTCTGCTCACATTCTGGTCCTCTGCCCTCTCTCTGCTCACATTCTGGTCCTCTGCTGTCTCTCTGCTCACATTCTGGTCCTCTGCTGTCTCTCTGCTCACATTCTGGCCCTCTGCCTTCTCTCTGCTCACATTCTGGTCCTCTGCTGTCTCTCTGCCCACATTCTGGTCCTCTGCCTTCTCTCTGCTCACATTCTGGTCCTCTGCTGTCTCTCTGCTCACATTCTGGTCCCTCTGCTGTCTCTCTGCTCACATTCAGCCCTCTGCTGTCTCTCTGCTCACATTCTGGTCCTCTGATGTCTCTCTGCTCACATTCTGGTCCTCTGATGTCTCTCTGCTCTCTCCTACCAGAAGGATATCACTTTCATGACCCTCTGCTCTCTCCTCCCTGTGAGATATCTCTTTCCTTGCTCCCTGCTATCTCTCTGCTCTCCCCTACCTGCTGGATGTCTCTTTCCTAGAACTCTGCTGTCTATCTGCTCTGCACCCTACAGGATATCTAATTCCTGGTCCTCTGATGTCTCTCTCCTACCAGAAGGGTGTCACTTTCTTGGCCCTCTGCTCTTACCTCCCAGCAGGATCTCTCTTTCCTTGCTCTCTGCTGTCTGCTCTCTCCTTCCCCTGCAGGATGTCACTTTCATATCCTGCTGTCTATCTCTGCTCTGGTCCTCTGCTGTCTCTACTGCTCTCTCCAGGATGTCAATGTCCCGGCTCCCTGCTGTCTCTTTGCTCTCTCCTACATGCAGGAGGTCTCGTTCCTTGCTCTTTGCTGCCTCTCTGCTTCCTGCATGATGTCCCTCTCCCAGCTCCCTGCTTACTATTCACTCTCTCCTCCCAGCAGGAGGTCTCTTTCCTTGCCATCTACCCTCTCTCCTCTCCCTCTCCTTTCTCCCCTCTCCCTTCTCTCCCCTCTCCTCTCTCCCCTCTTCCCTCTCCTCTCTCCTCTCTTCCCTCTCCTCTCTCCTCTCCCCCCCTCTCCTCTCTCCTCTCCCCTCTCTCCCCTCTCCTCTCTCCTCTCTCCCTCTCCTCTCTCCTCTCCCCTCTCCTCTCTCTCCTCTCCCTCTCCTCTCTCCCCTCTCCTCTCTCCTCCCTCCCCTCTCCTCTCTCCTCCCTCCCCTTTCCGCTCTCCTCCCTCCCCTCTCCTCTCACCCCTCTCCTCCTTGTAGAATGTCTCTTTTCCTGGCTCTCTCTCCTCTCTCCTCCTTGTAGAATGTCTCTTTCCTGGCTCTCCTCCTTGTAGAATGTCTCTTTCCTGGCTCTCTCCTCTCTCCTCCTTGTAGAATGTCTCTTTCCTGGCTCTCTCCTCTCTCCTCCTTGTAGAATGTCTCTTTCCTGGCTCTCCTCTCTCCTCCTTGTAGAATGTCTCTTTCCTGCTCTCTCCTCTCTCCTCCTTGTAGAATGTCTCTTTCCTGGCTCTCCTCTCTCCTCTTTGTAGAATGTCTCTTTCCTGGCTCTCTCCCCTCTCTCCTCCTTGTAGAATGTCTCTTTCCTGGCTCTCTCTCCTCTCTCCTCCTTGTAGAATGTCTCTTTCCTGGCTCTCTCTCCTCTCTCCTCCTTGTAGAATGTCTCTTTCCTGGCTCTCTCTCCTCTCTCCTCCTTGTAGAATGTCTCTTTCCTGGCTCTCTCTCCTCTCTCCCCTCTTTCCCTCTCCTCTCTCCTCTCCCCCCTCTCCTCTCTCCTCTCCTCTCTCTTCTCCCCTCTCCTCCCCTCTCCTCTCCCCCCTCTCCTCTCCCTTCTCTCCCTCTCCTCTCTCCTCTCTCCCCTCTTCCCTCTCCTCTCTCCTTTCCCCCCTCTCCTCTCTCCTCTCCCCTCTCTCCCCTCTCCTCTCTCCTCTCCCCTCTCCTTTCTCCCCTCTCCCCTCTCTCCCCTCTCCTCTCTCCTCTCTCCCCTCTCCCCTCTCCTCTCTCCTCTCCCCTCTCTCCTCTCTCCTCTCCCCTCTCTCCCCTCTCCTCTCCTCTCCCCTCTCTCCCCTCTCCTCTCTCCTCTCCCCCCTCTCCTCTCTCCCCTCTCCTCTCTCCTCTCCTCTCTCTCCTCTCCCCTCTCCTCTCTCTCCTCTCCCCTCTCCTCTCTCCCCTCTCCTCCCTCCCCTCTCCTCTCTCCTCCCTCCCCTTTCCGCTCTCCTCCCTCCCCTCTCCTCTCACCCCTCTCCTCCTTGTAGAATGTCTCTTTTCCTGGCTCTCTCTCCTCTCTCCTCCTTGTAGAATGTCTCTTTCCTGGCTCTCTCCTCTCTCCTCCTTGTAGAATGTCTCTTTTCCTGGCTCTCTCTCCTCTCTCCTCCTTGTAGAATGTCTCTTTCCTGGCTCTCCCTCCTCTCTCCTCCTTGTAGAATGTCTCTTTCCTGGCTCTCTCTCCTCTCTCCTCCCTGTAAAATGTCTCTTTCCTGGCTCTCTCTCCTCTCTCCTCCTTGTAGAATGTCTCTTTCCTGGCTCTCTCTCCTCTCTCCTCCTTGTAGAATGTCTCTTTCCTGGCTCTCTCTCCTCTCTCCTCCCTGTAGAATGTCTCTTTCCTGGCTCTCCCTCCTCTCTCCTCCTTGTAGAATGTCTCTTTCCTGGCTCTCTCTCCTCTCTCCTCCCTGTAGAATGTCTCTTTCCTGGCTCTCTCTCCTCTCTCCTCCTTGTAGAATGTCTCTTTCCTGGCTCTCTCTCTCCTCCTTGTAGAATGTCTCTTTCCTGGCTCTCTCCTCTCTCTCCTCCTTGTAGAATGTCTCTTTCCTGGCTCTCTCTCCTCTCTCCTCCTTGTAGAATGTCTCTTTTCCTGGCTCTCTCTCCTCTCTCCTCCTTGTAGAATGTCTCTTTCCTGGCTCTCTCTCCTCTCTCCTCCCTGTAGAATGTCTCTTTCCTGGTTCTCTCCTCCTCTCTCCTCCTTGTAGAATGTCTCTTTCCTGGCTCTCTCTCCTCTCTCCTCCTTGTAGAATGTCTCTTTCCTGGCTCTCCCTCCTCTCTCCTCCTTGTAGAATGTCTCTTTCCTGGCTCTCTCTCCTCTCTCCTCCCTGTAGAATGCCTCTTTCTTGGCTCTCTCTCCTCTCTCCTCCTTGTAGAATGTCTCTTTCTTGGCTCTCTCTCCTCTCTCCTCCTTGTAGAATGTCTCTTTCCTGGCTCTCTCCTCTCTCTCCTCCTTGTAGAATGTCTCTTTCCTGGCTCTCTCTCCTCTCTCCTCCTTGTAGAATGTCTCTTTCCTGGCTCTCTCTCCTCTCTCCTCCTTGTAGAATGTCTCTTTCCTGGCTCTCTCTCCTCTCTCCTCCCTGTAGAATGTCTCTTTTCCTGGCTCGCTCTCCTCTCTCCTCCTTGTAGAATGTCTCTTTCCTGGCTCTCCCTCCTCTCTCCTCCTTGTAGAATGTCTCTTTCTTGGCTCTCTCTCCTCCTTGTAGAATGTCTCTTTCCTGTCTCTCTCTCCTCTCTCCTCCTTGTAGAATGTCTCTTTCCTGGCTCTCCTCTCTCCTCCCTGTAGAATGTCTCTTTCCTGGCTCTCTCTCCTCTCTCTTTCTTGTAGAATGTCTCTTTCCTGGCTCTCTCTCCTCTCTCCTCCTTGTAGAATGTCTCTTTCCTGGCTCTCTCTCCTCTCTCTTTCTTGTAGAATGTCTCTTTCCTGGCTCTCTCTCCTCTCTCCTCCTTGTAGAATGTCTCTTTCCTGGCTCTCTCTCCTCTCTCCTCCTTGTAGAATGTCTCTTTCCTGGCTCTCTCTTCTCTCTCCTCCTTGTAGAATGTCTCTTTCCTGTCTCTCTCTCCTCTCTCCTCCTTGTAGAATGTCTCTTTCCTGGCTCTCTCTCCTCTCTCCTCCTTGTAGAATGTCTCTTTTCCTGGCTCTCTCTCCTCTCTCCTCCTTGTAGAATGTCTCTTTCCTGGCTCTCTCTCCTCTCTCCTCCTTGTAGAATGTCTCTTTCCTGTCTCTCTCTCCTCTCTCCTCCTTGTAGAATGTCTCTTTCTTGGCTCTCTCTCCTCTCTCCTCCTTGTAGAATGTCTCTTTTCCTGGCTCTCTCTCCTCTCTCCTCCTTGTAGAATGTCTCTTTCTTGGCTCTCTCTCCTCTCTCCTCCTTGTAGAATGTCTCTTTCCTGGCTCTCTCTCCTCTCTCCTCCTTGTAGAATGTCTCTTTCCTGGCTCTCTCCTCTCTCCTCCTTGTAGAATGTCTCTTTTCCTGGCTCTCTCTCCTCTCTCCTCCCTGTAGAATGTCTCTTTCTTGGCTCTCTCTCCTCTCTCCTCCTTGTAGAATGTCTCTTTCCTGGCTCTCTCTCCTCTCTCCTCCTTGTAGAATGTCTCTTTCTTGGCTCTCTCTCCTCTCTCCTCCTTGTAGAATGTCTCTTTCCTGGCTCTCTCTCCTCTCTCCTCCTTGTAGAATGTCTCTTTCCTGGCTCTCTCCTCTCTCCTCCTTGTAGAATGTCTCTTTTCCTGGCTCTCTCTCCTCTCTCCTCCCTGTAGAATGTCTCTTTCTTGGCTCTCTCTCCTCTCTCCTCCTTGTAGAATGTCTCTTTCCTGGCTCTCTCTCCTCTCTCCTCCTTGTAGAATGTCTCTTTCTTGGCTCTCTCTCCTCTCTCCTCCTTGTAGAATGTCTCTTTCCTGGCTCTCTCTCCTCTCTCCTCCTTGTAGAATGTCTCTTTCCTGGCTCTCTCCTCTCTCCTCCTTGTAGAATGTCTCTTTTCCTGGCTCTCTCTCCTCTCTCCTCCCTGTAGAATGTCTCTTTCTTGGCTCTCTCTCCTCTCTCCTCCTTGTAGAATGTCTCTTTCCTGGCTCTCTCTCCTCTCTCCTCCTTGTAGAATATCTCTTTCTTGGCTCTCTCTCCTCTCTCCTCCTTGTAGAATGTCTCTTTCCTGGCTCTCTCTCCTCTCTCCTCCTTGTAGAATGTCTCTTTCTTGGCTCTCTCTCCTCTCTCCTCCTTGTAGAATGTCTCTTTCCTGGCTCTCTCTCCTCTCTCCTCCTTGTAGAATGTCTCTTTCTTGGCTCTCTCTCCTCTCTCCTCCTTGTAGAATGTCTCTTTCTTGGCTCTCTCTCCTCTCTCCTCCTTGTAGAATGTCTCTTTCCTGGCTCTCTCTCCTCTCTCCTCCTTGTAGAATGTCTCTTACCCGTAGCGGTCTCTTCCTCTTCACCTCTCTGCTGTCTCTCCTCTGATGGATGTTCGGTTCTCCTGTCACCTCTTTCCTTCTCTTTCGCTTTCACCTGGCGATGAGTGACACGTATGTTGGTGACACGTATGTCATGTATATCATGTATGTTCTACAGGGTGGTCAGAATCCGATGTTTTCCTGTAACCCCCTCCTGTCTGGACAGAACTCTCTGTGTGTCTACAGAAGGGAAGGAAAAGGGAGGGGAGAGAGAAAGTGAAAGTAGATTGAGAAGAATGTGGTGGGGGGAGGAGAGGACACAATACAGAACACACAATACAGAGCACACAGCACATAATACACAGCACATAATACACAGCACACAATACACAACACACAATACAGAGCACACAGCACACAGCACATAATAAAGAGCACATAATACAGAGCACACAGCACATAATACAGAGCACATAATACAGAGCACACAGCACATAATACAGAGCACATAATACAGAGCACACAGCACATAATACAGAGCACATAATACAGAGCACACAGCACATAATACAGAGCACATAATACAGAGCACACAGCACATAATACAGAGCACACAGCACACAGCACATAATACAGAGCACATAATACAGAGCACACAGCACACAGCACATAATACAGAGCACACAGCACACAGCACATAATACAGAGCACATAATACAGAGCACACAGCACACAGCACATAATACAGAGCACATAATACAGAGCACACAGCACACAGCACATAATACAGAGCACATAATACAGAGCACACAGCACACAGCACATAATACAGAGCACACAATACAGAACACATAATACAGAGCACACAGCACACAGCACATAATACAGAGCACATAATACAGAACACACAATACAGAACACACAATACAGAACACACAATACAGAGCACACAGCACATAATACAGAGCACATAATACACAGCACACAATACAGAACACACAATACAGAGCACACAGCACATAATACACAGCACACAATACACAGCACACAATACACAGCACACAATACACAACACACAGCACACAATACACAGCACACAATACACAGCACACAGCACATAATACAGAGCACACAGAACACAATACACAACACACAATACACAACACACAGCACACAATACACAGCACACAATACACAGCACACAATACACAACACACAGCACACAATACAGAGCACACAGCACACAATACACAGCACACAATACACAGCACACAATACACAGCACACAATACACAACACACAGCACACAATACACAGCACACAATACACAGCACACAATACACAACACACAGCACACAATACAGAGCACACAATACACAGCACACAATACACAGCACACAATACACAACACACAGCACACAATACACAACACACAGCACACAATACACAGGACACAATACACAACACACAATACACAGCACACAATACACAACACACAGCACACAATACACAGCACATAATACAGAGCACACAGCACACAACACACAGCACACAATACACAGCACACAATACACAGCACACAATACACAGCACACAACACACAGCACACAATACACAGCACACAATACACAACACACAGCACACCATACACAGCACACAATACACAACACACAGCACACCATACACAGCACACCACACACAGCACACCATACACAGCACACAATACACAGCACACAACACACAGCACACAATACACAGCACACCATACACAGCACACCATACACAGCACACAATACACAGCACACAACACACAGCACACAATACACAGCACACAATACACAACACACAGCACACCGTACACAGCACACCGTACACAGCACACAATACACAGCACACAACACACAGCACACCATACACAGCACACCATACACAGCACACAATACACAGCACACAATACACAGCACACAAAACTCAGCACAGAACACACAGCACACAAAACTCAGCACACAGCACACAAAACTCAGCACACAGCACACAATACACAGCACACAATACACAGCACACAACACTCAGTACACAACACACAGCACACAACACACATTACACAGCACACAATACATAATACACAGCACACAACACTCAGCACACAGCACACAATACACAGCACACAACACTCAGCACACTGCACACAACACACAGCACACAATACACAGCACTAGGGATGAGCTTCGTGTTCGAGTCGAACCCATGTTCGACTCGAACATTGGCTGTTCGGTCGTACGCCGAATTCCGAACGTTATGGGCCGTTCGCGCCAAATTCGTGTGGCGCGTCACAGCCCATAATTCACTGCGGCATCGCAGTGCATTGCTGGCTGATGATTGGCCAAGCATGCACTATGACCCGCATGCTTGGCCAATCACAGTGCCGTCGGTACAGAGAGCTGTAATTGGCCAAAGCCAGGGTGGCTTTGGCCAATTATGGCTCAGGGGGTTTAGTACACGCCCCACACTATATAAGGCCGCCTGCACGGCGGCCCTGTGTAGTGTGTGTTTAAGGACCTTGCTTTGTGCACTGGGGCGGCAGGGGCTGCTGCACATGTCAACGACCTACCTGTGTGTGATATGAGGTGTTCCTGTTGGCTACATTGTGACATTTGCAATAAAAAAAACAATTGATGGGTTTGAGTGGGATGGAGAAAAAGTAGCAAGCATCAGTGTTTAACAATCTGCCATAGTTTTCCCACCACTACTTAATGTTTTTGCCCCTCTTTGTGGTCCCTCTTTCTCTCCAGCCTTCTGCAGGGTCTCTGCAAACCCAGCAGTGGCCTCATCTCTGCAGCCAATATATCTATTGTTCCCCATTGTGGTCATACAAGAAATGTATTGTTTGTAGCAGTTCCCGAGTTTTGTGTCCCTCTTCGGTTAATCCTTCATTCTGTGTCCATGCTCAGGTGGTGTCTGCACAGGAGAAGGTGTGCCTGGTGACCGGAGCCAGCTCTTGGATTGGGGCTGGAAGTATCATCCTCATTGCTGGTCTGGGGGCCTGACTGGCCCTGAATGGAAGAAACCAGGAGAAGCTGCAGGAGATAGAAACCAGCGCTGCGAGGAGATCTCTGGCCTGAAGGTGGCGTGACATGCCGTATGCACTCTGTGTGTGTGTCCTTCATTACTGCCCCCTCATTTATAAGTGTCCTCTTATGTCTTCTGTAAGTGTGACATTTAATACTGTCCCTTTATTTTGTCCTGTGTGTGACATTTGTTGCCATCCCTTTCTGTGTATGACACTCATGACACCTCATCTCTCCCCTCGGTCTCCTGTGCCCCCCTTAGTTATCTCCATATCAGACATTGTCTTTTTTTTTTACCCTCCACAGCCCCTCCTGGTCCCCGGACATCTGACAGATGAGAAAGTTGTCCAGCAGATTATAGAGGAGACATTCAGGCACTTTGGACAGCTGGATGTGCTGGTTTACTATGATCAATGGCGTCCCTAGGGGGGGCAGAGGGGGCCCTGACCCCCCAACATTATGCTGTGCCCCACCATGTGCCCCCCCAATTAAAAAAAAATGTTTTTTTTACAAAAAGGCAATGCCTAAGAGGGAGAGCGTCCCCAGTCAGCTCCTGCGGGTGATACCTCCCCCCTCCCTCTGCTCGCTGACACTGCATAATGCAAGCGCTCACACAACCATGGCCGCCCAATCTGCTCCTTCCCCTGCATCCTCATTGGCAGGGAGAAGAGCGAGTTGCAGGAAGGACTCCACCAGGTCTCTCAGTTACTGAAAAAACAGATTGATTTCTCCGGTCCTTAGGACAGGAGAACCAGCCTGTAATTTCCAAGAGATGCCAGACCAGCGCTGTCAATAGCAGGGACAGGACAGCAAGACGAGGCTGGGGAACCCCACAGTGGCAGAACACCAGGGCCCGGAGGCAAGACAACCTTTGCAACCCTGATAGTTCTCCCACTGATTTGGACCCTTATATTTTCTTGGTATGCTGGTGACATATATCTCTTGTTTTCTGCCACCCTGGGGGACCCCAATACAGTAGGAAGGGAGCTCACTGCAGAACATGTGAAAGGGCCGTTGTGGGATTGTAGTAAAGGGCCCCAGGATATATATATATATATATATATATATATATATATATATATATATATATATATATATATATAAATAACTGCATTTTTTAGTTGCCCCCCTACTTTTGTCCCTGTCCCCCCATGTGCCCCCCGTAAATATGAAAGCTGAAGATGCCATTGACTGTGAGGGAATTCAGGCGAGGGGGTCGGTAGAGAACACCACACTAGAAGACTCTGACAGAATGATGAACACCAACGTGCGGTGAGGGGGGAAGGACTCATCCAGTATGGTGAAGGGGTGGTATGGGCCATTGAAAACCATTATATACAGTGTATGTGGCTTAAAATATTTACTAATACCCCAGACCTCCAGAGAGAGCCAAAGGGGGCCCAACTGAAGGTCATGGAGCCAAAATAAAAATGGCTTAGGGCTATAAAGCCAAGGCAGGCCTCATAGATCTTTGAAGAGCCGAGAAAAGTCACTTGAAGAGCTTAAGAGTCAAGAGGGGTCCTACATAGAGTTATAAAGTGGAGATAAATGCATCTGAAAGGGACCTCCTGGAGACAAGAACCAAAATTGACTTCTCAGGGTTCCTCAGAGCCTAGAATTCCCAGGTCTACACACCTTCTGTACCAATTAGGAGAGGTTCCTACCATTCTTGTGCTGAGTTACTAAGCACCTGCTGTGCCTTTCTGGAGGGATTCCCACCAAACCCGCACTTATATTTTTTGCATAATGCAGCAGGGATGGGAATACCCTGAGGGGGGGGGGCAGGAACCCAACCAGAAACTCTGGCTGGAAGCTCTTGGTACTGGACTCATGGGAGGTGTTCGAAATGCTGTAGGTGGCTCAGCTAACCAAACTCGTCCTATAACTGAAACGCCATCCTTGTCAGGCCTGACCATTTCACTAAACCAGGGATCCTCAAACTACAGCCCTCCAGCTGTTGCGGAACTGTACATCCCATGAGGCATTGTAAAACTCTGACATTCACAGACATGACTAGGCATGATGGGAATTGTAGTTCCTGAACAACTAAGGGGCCGTACTTTAAAGACCCCTGCACTAAACAATCGGACACTAAACAGGAAGTGACTTTCTGGTAATGTGTTATGAATTTTGCATTCAGTTAACAGCACTAGGGTGGGGCCACCAGGATGTGCTAAGTTCAATTTCCGCCAGAATCCACACTGGTTTCAGATTTATTTGTGAGATAAGTCGTTTATGGGCAACATAGCCAAACAAATTCTGTGACTATTCTGTCATTGCCTTGTATAACCACTAGATGGTATCATACACAGTCAAATCCTAACCAAGGTTGTTCCTTTTAACCCTTTATCTTCCAGAATATTGTGGATGTGCTCATTTTACTCTACATTTACTGTTTGCTAATTTGTAAGGGTATTTGTGGGTATTTCCTTAGATGAGCTGATTTGGGTTTATTAACTCTGTTCATGTTTTGTATTCTTGGTCTTTCTTCTTTCCAGGTCCTTTTTTTTTTTTTTTTTCTTCTTTTTTCCTCATCTCTAAACTTTTCCAGGTCTTTTTACTATCTCACTCAACTAGCCGTACCTCATTAACCACTTAAAGACCGAGCATCTTTCTGAGATTTGTTGTTTACAAGTTAAAAACAGGGGTTTTTTTTGCTAGAAAATTACTTAGAACCCCCAAACATTATACTTTTTTTTTCTAACACCCTAGAGAATAAAATAGCGGTCATTGCAATACTTTCTGTCACACCGTATTTGCGCAGCGGTCTTAAAAGCGCACTTTTTTTGGAAAAAATACATTTTTTTTTGGATAAAAAAATAAGACAACAGGAAAGTTAGCCCAATTTTTTTTTATATACTGTGAAAGATAATGTTACGCCGAGTAAATTGATACCCAACATGTCACGCTTAAAAATTGGGCCCGCTTGTGGTGTGGCGACAAACTATTACCCTTAAAAATCTCCATAGGCGACCTTTAAAAAATTCTACAGGTTTCATGTTTTGCATTACAGAGGAGGTCTAGGGCTAAAATTATTGCTCTCTACTGATCGCGGCGATATCTCACATGTGTGGTTTGAACACCGTTCCCAAATACGGGCACTGCTCACGTATGCGTTCGCTTCTGCACGTGAGCTCGTCGGGACGTGGCGCGTTTAAAAAAAAATTTTTATTATTATTATTTAGTTCAAGAAAAAGGAAAGCTGCGCTCAAACTAAACAGTCTATGCAAATGACATCAGAGAGATATTGAAATCCTTCCAGAATAAACAACACCGCCACCGTGTATTTTGAAGCAGTAGTGACAATCCACCCTAGTAGTTAAAACCTGCTTACCAGATGGCAAGCGTAAAAGGGCAAGTGGCTTTAGCCCAGCCAAGGCCTTTCAGCTTGCTGGCACTCCCGATGTTCATATGGGGGGTAAAACTCCAGATTCAATTGCGCTGCCACATATCACCATCACGAAAGCCACGGGTGACCCAGAAGGAAGTGACAACGTCAGATGATGACGAAACGCGTCTGGGAAGGTACGCACTGACGTCACCACGCTTCCGGAGTAGAGGACGGGCTCCGTTTGTTTGTATGCCGGCCGGCTTTTTGTACACGCGATTTTACTAACTTAACTGTAAGTTACTACTTGTTTTAAAATAAATACTAGAAAGATTTTACACTATGGTGAGTTCTTCTTCCTTCTGGGTCACCCGTGGCTTTCGTGATGGTGATATGTGGCAGCGCAATTGAATCTGGAGTTTTACCCCCCATATGAACATCGGGAGTGCCAGCAAGCTGAAAGGCCTTGGCTGGGCTAAAGCCACTTGCCCTTTTACGCTTGCCATCTGGTAAGCAGGTTTTAACTACTAGGGTGGATTGTCACTACTGCTTCAAAATACACGGTGGCGGTGTTGTTTATTCTGGAAGGATTTCAATATCTCTCTGATGTCATTTGCATAGACTGTTTAGTTTGAGCGCAGCTTCCCTTTTTCTTGAACTATCTAATTTGGTGTGATCGCACTATATGCTGCTGCTAGTTATATATACATTTGTTGGTCAAGCACGGTTCTCTCTATTTACATATTATTATTATTTATTTTACCTTTTTTATTTGTTATTTTTACACTGTTTTTTTTTTTTTTTTTAAATCTAAACATCCCTTGTAATAGAAAAAAAGCATGACAGGTCCTCTTTAATGTGAGATTTGGGGTGAAAAAGACCTCACATCTCATATTTACACTAAAATGCAATAAAAAAAATAATTTTGTCATTTAAAAAAATGAAAAAAAGGCCCTTTAAGAGCTATGGGCTGAAGTGACGTTTTGACGTCAATGGTATGGAGACGGGTGGGGGCCATCTTCCCCTCACTCGTCTCCATGTCAGTCTAGGGAACGGACCTGATCGCCTCCGCCACTGCCGACGGATCCGGTAAGCGGCAGAGGGCACTGGATCACGGCGGGAGGGGGGGGCCCCTCTCCCGCCTCCGATAAGAGTTCTCTTATCGGAGGCGCCACAGAGACCACTTTTATCTTAAACCGGGCCACTCACTGAAGAAGAGGATACCGGGGTTATGGCAGCTAGCTGCTGCCATAACAACGATAGTCCTCTTCAAACAGTTGACGTATAACAGTGGTGGGCGGTAAGGAAATGGTTAAGACCAAAGGAAACATTGTCAATGTATCCAGTGTCTTGGGACTGAGACCGGTGAGGATTTTCTTTCTTTTTTTTTTCTTTCTATGAAATAGATAAAGGCTACCGAAAATTCTTTCTGTTACTGCTGAGACCTTGAAGGGGACACACCCTGAAAGCTTGTCATGAAAAATCGAAAGTTGGTGCAAATAAGAAAAGTATTGCGTACAGTGTGTCAGTCTGACACCCTGCAACACCGATCTAGGTAAAGAGTCTCTGACGGAGACTCTTTACCACGTGATCAGCCGTGTCCAATCACAGCTGATCACAATGTAAATAGGAAGAGCCGGTGATCGGCTTTTCCTCACTCGCGTCTGTCAGATGATCGGCTGCTCTCCTGACAGGGGGGGTCTGTGCTGATTGTTTATCAGCACAGCCCCCCCTCGGATCCTACCCAGGACCACCAGGGAAGCCGCCCAGGACCACCAGGGAAGCGATCCACACTGGACCACCAGGTATGCCCCTAGACCACCAGGGAAATGCCACTGTGTGCCCTGGTAGCTGCCAATCTGTGCCCAGGCAGCTGCCAGTCAGTGCCCACTTCAATGCCTACCACTGCCAGTGCCACCAGGGATGCCCCTAGACCACCAGGGAAATGCCACTGTGTGCCCTGGTAGCTGCCAATCTGTGCCCAGGCAGCTGCCAGTCAGTGCCCACTTCAATGCCTACCACTGCCAGTGCCACCAGGGATGCCCATCAGTGCCTCATATTGGTGCCGCGTATCAGTGTCACATATCAGTGCCCATCAGTGCCCATCAGTGCCTATCAGTGCCGCCTATCAGTGCCACCCTATCAGTGCCCAGCAGTGCCGCCTTTCATTGCCCATCAGTGTCGCCCATCAGTGCCCATCAGTGGCAACCAGTACCACCCAGTGCCACCCATCAGTGCCCATCAGTGCCTCCTATCAGTGCCCATCAGTGCTGCATATGAGTGCCACCCATCAGTGCCGCCTACCAGTGCCCATCAGTGCCGCATATCAGTGCCCATCGTCAGTGCCCGCTCATTGGTGCCACCTCATCGGTGCCGCCGTATCAGTGCCTGTCAGTGCCGCCTTATCAGTGCCCATCAGTGAAAGAGAAAACTTACTTATTTACAATTTTTTTTAACAGAAACAAAAGCAAAACTTTTATTTTTTTCAAAATTTTCAGTCTTTATTTATTTGTTTAGCAAAAAATAAAAAACGCAGAGGTGATCAAATACCACCAAAAGAAAGCTCTATTTGTGGGAACAAAATGATAAAAATTTAGTTTGGGTACAGTGTAGCATGACCGCGCAATTGTCATTCAAAGTGTGACAGCGCTGAAAGCTGAAAATTGGTCTGGGCAGGAAGGTGTCTAACTGCCCGGTATTGAAGTGGTTAAACAGATCAGTACATACATAATCAATATTTTACTTTTCATAATAATTATTATTTTTTTCTTTGTTTATTACCTTTTTATGACTTGGACACACCCCAGCATCACTGCATTGTTTAAAAAACTAATCAAGAACTCTAGCACATCACTAATTACCAGTAAGCACATATACTTCAACTGAAGGCTTGGTTTCCTCTTGTAGTGGAAATGTGACACACAGTCCTACTCTCATATCCTAGTATAATCAGAGCTGTCTTTAATATTGATTGGACCCTGGGCAAAATTTTCTTGCAAATTCCGCTCTCCACCTGCTCTGAGACATACAGTAAATAGCAGCTAGACTCAAAATTAGTTTACTGAATCAGATCAGGCAGCGATTGCGATTGGTTGCCAGAGGTTACTGTGTATCACTACCGCTCACTGACTGGCTGCTAGAGGTTACAGCACACATTGTGCCTCACTGATTATTTGCTAGAGGTTACAGCACATGACTTCTGCTTGTTGATTGTTTGCTAGAGATTACTGCACATCAATACTGCTCACTGATTGGTTGCTAGAGGTTGCTGGACATCCTTACCACTCATTAATTGTTTGCTAGAGGTTGCTGCACATTATTACTACTCACTAATTGGTTGCTAGAGGTTACTGCATATACTTACCGCTTAATGATTGGTTGCAAGAGGTTAGTGCACATTATTACTGCTCACTCATTGGTTGCTAAAGCTTACAGCACATCATCTCCTCATTGCCTGCACACCATGGACTGGGGAGGTGAGGGGACCCATCAACAGACAGAAAACTCAGAGGGATCCTAAAACCCCTTGGAACAGTGGCAGTGGTGGGGGAGGTATGGGATTCGTTAGGAGGCAGTACGCTGTGGCAAATTCTGAATCATTTGTAGAGCAAAGCTGGAAATCTTTGGCAAATATATAGTGGTGGATTCTACACTGACCGCCAATGTAATAGAAGCATTAACAGTAACCACCAATGTAAGGAGGTATTTACACTGACCACCAATGTAAGGGGCAATTTGCTTACCTGCTGATGTTAGGTTCAAAGACCACAGTTGTAGGCAGCACTTTCAAGCATTCCCCTTTACCTAGTGGGCAGCATTCAGCAGAGGTAGATATGGCCTCAGGGGGGCACGATATACATATTAATGCCACTGGTCCGTGGCTATTTACATATTAGTGCTGCTGGTCTGTGGCTATTTACATATTAATGCCACCACTATTTACATATCAATGCATGTTATTTCCATATAAACACAGGGTCTGCAGGGGAGTCATCTGTACACGGCGATACGGCAGAGCTGGGCAGTATTAGAAACAGAACTTCACACTGAGATATCGGGACACAGCACGGGACTAAAACTTCAAGGGAATTAAACTGGGATAGCTGGCAAGTATGAGACAGCTGCTTTGGGGCCCAGGGCAGCTGCCCCCTTTGCCTTGCTTTAACCACTTGCCGACCGCCGCACGACTATATACGTCGGCAGAATGGCACGGGCAGGCAAAAGGACTTACAGGTACGTCCTTGCCTGCCCGCGGGTGGGGGGTCCGATCGGACCCCCCCCCGGTGCCTGCGGCGGTTGGCAAATCTCCCCCGGCGATCGGTGGTGAGGGGGAGGCCATCCATTCGTGGCCCCCCCCTCGCGATCACTCCCAGCCAATGGGATCATTTCCCTGCCTCTGTATTGTACACAGAGGCAGAGGAAATGATGTCATCTCTCCTCGGCTCGGTATTTTCCGTTCCGGGCCGAGGAGAGAAGACTGTAATGTGAGTGCACCAACACACTACACACATACAGTAGAACATGCCAGGCACACAAAACACCCCGATTGCCCCCCGATCCCCCCCCAATCACCCCCCCTGTCACAAACTGACACCAAGCAGGTTTTTTTTTTTTTTTTTTTCTGATTACTGTATTGGTGTCAGTTTGTGACAGTTACAGTGTTAGGGCAGTGAGTATTAGGCCCCCTTTAGGTCTAGGATACCCCCCTAACCCCCCCTAATAAAGTTTTAACCCCTTGATCACCCCCCGTCACCAGTGTAGCTAAGCGATCATTTTTCTGATCGCTGTATTAGTGTCGCTGGTGACGCTAGTTAGGGACGTAAATATTTAGGTTCGCCGTCAGCGTTTTATAGCGACAGGGACCCCAATATACTATCTAATAAATGTTTTAACCCCTTGATTGCCCCCTAGTTAACCCTTTCACCACTGATCACTGTATAACCGTTACGGGTGACGCTGGTTAGTTCGTTTATTTTTTATAGTGTCAGGGCACCCGTCGTTTATTACCGAATAAAGGTTTAGCCCCCTGATCGCCCGGCGGTGATATGCGTCGCCCCAGGCAGCGTCAGATTAGCGCCAGTACCGCTAACACCCACGCACGCAGCATACGCCTCCCTTAGTGGTATAGTATCTGTACGGATCAATATCTGATCCGATCAGATCTATACTAGCGTCCCCAGCAGTTTAGGGTTCCCAAAAACACAGTGTTAGCGGGATCAGCCCAGATACCTGCTAGCACCAGCGTTTTGCCCCTCCGCCCGGCCCAGCCCAGCCCACCCAAGTGCAGTATCGATCGATCACTGTCACTTACAAAACACTAAACGCATAACTGCAGCATTCGCAGAGTCAGGCCTGATCCCTGCGATCGCTAACAGTTTTTTTGGTAGCCTTTTGGTGAACTGGCAAGCACAAGCCCCAGGCAGCGTCAGGTTAGTGCCAGTAGCGCTAACACCCACGCACGCACCGTACACCTCCCTTAGTGGTATAGTATCTGAACTGATCAATATCTGATCTGATCCGATCAGATCTATACTGGCGTCCCCAGCAGTTTAGGGTTCCCAAAAACGCAGTGTTAGCGGGATCAGCCCAGATACCTGCTAGCACCTGCGTTTTGCCCCTCCGCCCGGCCCAGCCCAGCCCACCCAAGTGCAGTATCGATCGATCACTGTCACTTACAAAACACTAAACGCATAACTGCAGCGTTCGCAGAGTCAGGCCTGATCCCTGCGATCGTTAACAGTTTTTTTGGTAGCGTTTTGGTGAACTGGCAAGCGCCAGCGGCCTAGTACACCCCGGTCCTAGTCAAACCAGCACTGCAGTAACACTTGGTGACGTGGCGAGTCCCATAAGTGCAGTTCAAGCTGGTGAGGTGGCAAGCACAAGTAGTGTCCCGCTGCCACCAAGAAGAAGACAAACACAGGCCCGTCGTGCCCATAGTGCCCTTCCTGCTGCATTCGCCAATCCTAATTGGGAACCCACCACTTCTGCAGCGCCCGTACTTCCCCCATTCACATCCCCAACCAAGTGCAGTCGGCTGCATGAGAGGCATTTTTATGTCCTCCCGAGTACCCCTACCCAACGAACCCCCCCAAAAAAGATGTTGTGTCTGCAGCAAACGTGGATATAGGCGTGACACCCGCTATTATTGTCCCTCCTGACAATCCTGGTCTTTGCATTGGTGAATGTTTTGAACGCTACCATTCACTAGTTGAGTATTAGCGTAGGGTACAGCATTCCACAGACTAGGACACACTTTCACAGGGTCTCCCAAGATGCCATCGCATTTTGAGAGACCCAAACCTGGAACCGGTTACAGTTATAAAAGTTACAGTTACAAAAAAAGTGTAAAAAAAAAAAAAAACACAAACAAAAATATTAAATAAAAAATAATAGTTGTCGTTTTATTGTTCTCTCTCTATTCTCTCTCTCTCTATTCTCTCTATTGTTCTGCTCTTTTTTACTGCATTCTATTCTGCAATGTTTTATTGTTATTATGTTTTATCATGTTTGCTTTTCAGGTATGCAATTTTTTATACTTTACCGTTTACTGTGCTTTATTGTTAACCATTTTTTTGTCTTCAGGTACACCATTCACGACTTTGAGTGGTTATACCAGAATGATGCTTGCAGGTTTAGGTATCATCTTGGTATCATTCTTTTCAGCCAGCGGTCGGCTTTCATGTAAAAGCAATCCTAGCGGCTAATTAGCCTCTAGACTGCTTTTACAAGCAGTGGGAGAGAATGCCCCCCCCCCCACCGTCTTCCGTGTTTTTCTCTGGCTCTCCTGTCTCAACAGGGAACCTGAGAATGCAGCCGGTGATTCAGCCAGCTGACCATAGAGCTGATCAGAGACCAGAGTGGCTCCAAACATCTCTATGGCCTAAGAAACCGGAAGCTACGAGCATTTTATGACTTAGATTTCGCCGGATGTAAATAGCGCCATTGGGAAATTGGGGAAGCATTTTATCACACCGATCTTGGTGTGGTCAGATGCTTTGAGGGCAGAGGAGAAATCTAGGGTCTAATAGACCCCAATTTTTTCAAAAAAGAGTACCTGTCACTACCTATTGCTATCATAGGGGATATTTACATTCCCTGAGATAACAATAAAAATGATTAAAAAAAAAAAAAAAATGAAAGGAACAGTTTTAAAATAAGATAAAAAAGCAAAAAAATAATAAAGAAAAAAAAAAAAAAAAAAAAAAAAAAAAAAGCACCCCTGTCCCCCCTGCTCTCGCACTAAGGCGAACGCAAGCGTCGGTCTGGCGTCAAATGTAAACAGCAATTGCACCATGCATGTGAGGTATCACCGCGACGGTCAGATTGAGGGCAGTAATTTTAGCAGTAGACCTCCTCTGTAAATCTAAAGTGGTAACATGTAAAGGCTTTTAAAGGCTTTTAAAAATGTATTTATTTTGTTGCCACTGCACGTTTGTGCGCAATTGTAAAGCATGTCATGTTTGGTATCCATGTACTCGGCCTAAGATCATCTTTTTTATTTCATCAAACATTTGGGCAATATAGTGTGTTTTAGTGCATTAAAATGTAAAAAAGTGTGTTTTTTCCCCAAAAAATGCGTTTGAAAAATCGCTGCGCAAATACTGTGTGAAAAAAAAAAATTAAACACCCACCATTTTAATCTGTAGGGCATTTGCTTTAAAAAAATATATAATGTGTGGGGGTTCAAAGTAATTTTCTTGCAAAAAAAAATATTTTTTTCATGTAATCAAAAAGTGTCAGAAAGGGCTTTGTCTTCAAGTGGTTAGAGGAGTGGGTGATGTGTGACATAAGCTTCTAAATGTTGTGCATAAAATGCCAGGACAGTTCAACCCCCCCCCAAATGACCCCATTTTGGAAAGTAGACACCCCAAGCTATTTGCTGAGAGGCATGTCGAGTCCATGGAATATTTTATATTGTGACACAAGTTGCGGGAAAGAGACAAATTTTTTTTTTTTTTTTTTGCACAAAGTTGTCACTAAATGATATATTGCTCAAACATGCCATGGGAATATGTGAAATTACACCCCAAAATACATTCTGTTGCTTCTCCTGAGTACGGGGATACCACATGTGTGAGACTTTTTGGGAGCCTAGCCGCGTATGGGACCCCGAAAACCAAGCACCGCCTTCAGGCTTTCTAAGGGCGTAAATTTTTGATTTCACTCTTCACTGCCTATCACAGTCTCGGAGGCCATGGAATGCCCAGGTGGCACAAAACCCCCCCAAATGACCCAATTTTGGAAAGTAGACACCCAAAGCTATTTGCTGAGCGGTATAGTGAGTATTTTGCAGACCTCACTTTTTGTCACAAAGTTTTGAAAATTAAAAAAAGAAAAAAAAAATTTTTTTTTGTCTTTCTTCATTTTCAAAAACAAATGAGAGCTGCAAAATACTCACCATGCCTCTCAGCAAATAGCTTGGGGTGTCTACTTTCCAAAATGGGGTCATTTGGGGGGGTTTGTGCCACCTGGGCATTCCATGACCTCCGAAACTGTGATAGGCAGTGAAGAGTGAAATCAAAAATGTACACCCTTAGAAATCCTGAAGGCGGTGATTGGTTTTCGGGGTCCCGTACGCGGCTAGGATCCTAAAAAGTCCCACACATGTGGTATCCCCGTACTCAAGAGAAGCAGCAGAATGTATTTTGGGGTGCAATTCCACATATGCCCATGACCTGTGTGAGCAATATATCATTTAGTGACAACTTTGTGCAAAAAATAAAAAATAAATAAATAAATTGTCACTTTCCCGCAACTTGTGTCAAAATATAAAATATTCCATGGACTCAACATGCCTCTCAGCAAATAGCTTGGGGTGTCTACTTTCCAAAATGGGGTCATTTGGGGGGGGTTTGTGCCATCTGGGCATTTTATGGCCTTCAAAACTGTGATAGGTAGTGAGGAGTAAAATCAAAAATGTACGCCCTTAGAAATCCTGAAGGCAGTGATTGGTTTTCGGGGCCCCGTATGCGGCTAGGCTCCCAAAAAGTCCCACACATGTGGTATCCCCATACTCAGGAGAAGCAGCTAAATGTATTTTGGGGTGCAATTCCACATATGCCCATGGCCTGTGTGAGCAATATATCATTTAGTGACAACTTTTTGTAATTTTTTTTTTTTTGTCATTATTCAATCACTTGGGACAAAAAAAATGAATATTCAATGGGCTCAACATGCCTCTCAGCAATTTCCTTGGGGTGTCTACTTTCCAAAATGGGGTCATTTGTGGGGGTTTTGTACTGCCCTGCCATTTTAGCACCTCAAGAAACGACATAGGCAGTCATAAATTAAAGGCTGTATAAATTCCAGAAAATGTACCCTAGTTTGTAGGCGCTATAACTTTTGCGCAAACCAATAAATATACACTTATTGACATTTTTTTTACCAAAGACATGTGGCCGAATACATTTTGGCCTAAATGTATGACTAAAATTGAGTTTATTGGATTTTTTTTAGAACAAAAAGTAGAAAATATCATTTTTTTTCAAAATTTTCTGTCTTTTTCCGTGTATAGCGCAAAAAATAAAAACGGCAGAGGTGATCAAATACCATCAAAAGAAAGCTCTATTTGTGGGAAGAAAAGGACGCAAATTTCGTTTGGTTACAGCATTGCATGACCGCGCAATTAGCAGTTAAAGCGACGCAGTGCCAAATTGTAAAAAGTGCTTTGGTCAGGAAGGGGGTAAATCCTTCCGGGGCTGAAGTGGTTAAAGACAGCCCTGAGTATAATGTGACTGTTTGAAGTCCAAGGCATTGGTACCTGAGGGGTGGTGGTGTTGGGAATAAACAAATAGCTTCTTGCAGGGCCAGACTGGGAATAAAAAAAACAGCCCTGGAAATGATTTCACAAAGGAGCAGATACCGGTCCCGCTGATGGGGTGGGACCTTCTATGGCCATGTCCAGCTCTCCTGGAGTAACTGCCTGTCTCCTGGAATCTCCTCCATGCTCTTAAGTGCCGGGAGACACAGCAAACCTTCTGGCAATGGCACATATTGATGTGCCATCCTGGAGGAGGTGGACTGCCTGTGCAAACTCTATAGGGTCCAGGTATAGCCTCATGCTTCCAGTAGTGACACTGACCCTAGCCAAATGCAAAACTAGTGAACAACAGTCAGAAAAGATGAGTAGGGGAAAAAAAATGTCAGTGGCCTCCATCTGTAAAACCATTTCTGTTTTTGAGGTCATCTCATTGTTGCCCATCCAGTGCACCTGTTAATCAGTTTTAGCTGCTTTTGGTGTTAATGAAATTAACAACCCCCTTCTGCTACTTAACTGACCACATCAATATCCCAGGAGTTTTATTGACTTGATACTATACTCTGATTAAAAAGTGTTCCTTTAATTTTTATTTGAGCAGTGTAGATAAGATAGATATGAAAGGGCTATATGTATAAGAGCAAATTCTGGTTAAAAGTGGAGCAATCATGAAGAACAATCCACTTATTGCTATTGTGATAAATTTGCCAGAATAAAGAAAAACTTTTATATCAGTGCCCCCTTACATTATTGTATTCACTGCCCCCTTACATCACTGACCCCCCCTCTCAAACTGGCCTGGTGTTTTTTGTTTTGTTTTTTTTATTTGTGTTTTTGTTTTATTGTGCTTTTTTGGCACATGTTCCCCAAAACAGTGCCAAGCCTACCCTTGTGTCATTTGTTGGAAGATCCACTGTACATTTGCATAGAATATGGCCAGAATTGACTTTTAACATTTATAGTGCAACCTCAGATTACGAGCATAATCCGTTCCAGGAGAATACTCGTAATCCAAAGTACTCGCATATCAAAGCGAGTTTCCCCATTGAAGTCAATAGAAATTAAAATCATATGTTCCGCATTGACTTCAATGGCATGCAATACCGCATGTGGCCAGAGGTGGGGGGGAGCGCCGGAGAGCCTCGGAAACGGACGGAAAGGCTCGAGGACACCTCGGCTGACCTCGGAAAAACTCTGAACGGCGCCGATTGGCGGCTCTGGCGCCCCCCCACCTCAGGCCAAACGCGGTACTGCACACGCTTTGGCCTGAATTGTGCCCGTTTTGCGAGACAACACTCGCAAACTGAGTTACGTTTTTTTTAAAATACAAGTGCTCTTATTGTGAAACGCTCGTTAACTGCGTTACTCGCAATCCGAGGTTCCAATTCCAATGATTGCTGAACCCTGCTCAGACTGAACCTGAGTACATTCAGCTCTTTCCTAATCAGCACTGTGCTGTGCAGAGTTGTGGGAGAGACCCAGGAGCTCCACCCACTACAGGCTGCAATCACAAAATTACAGGAGGAGGCGGAGACCAGACCAGTCACTCTGCACAAAGATAGCAGTAGTGACCGGTCTCTGTTACAGGAAGCTCCTGCACTGAAGCAAAGTTTCATTCTGAATAACGGCACCGAGCTGAAGGAAATACCCAAAATACACACAAATTTGCTCTCTTAAAGTTAAGTATTTTTTTTATCTTTCCAGTATATGTTTGCTGTTTACAGCTAACAAATGAAATCGTTTGGTGGTCACTGCTACCCATATATGAACATTAGTATTAGGTTCTGCATGGTTTGAGATTACCAGGTCCAGCAAAGCATAATTTCTAGTTGGAACCTCTATGAACCGGACAATAACTTGTCTTGCAATAGGTTTATGAATGTTTCTCTTTTATCTGTTCCTGCAGTGCCATTATTTCAGTCAATTTCCGGGTAATTAAAATCTCCCATTATTGTCACTGTGCCAGCCCTTTGTCAGGGCTGGGGCTCAGCCCTTCCTTCTCTGAGCTGGCCGCTCATTGCCAGCTCCTATCTCTCCACAGTGACTCAGCTGTTGATGATATCTTGCTCGTCAGTCCTGCCTACTTAAGCCGTCCAGTCCAGTGGATCTTCGCCTTGGTCAACATCAGAGAGATGCTCTCCTAAGTTCCTGTTTAAAAAGACTTGCTTTGCTGACATCCCTTCTGGCTCCAGATCCTGCTTGCTGTTCCACTACATTGATCCCTGACTTCTGGCTTGGCTGACTATCCATTCCGGTTACTGAACCTTGTTTTGACTACGTTTGTTCTTTTTACTTTTGTTATTAAACAAGTGTGATTTAACGGTACTTCTGTCTCGGTCTGATTTCATGGTTTCTGACACCCTTGCAGTCCTTTCTATCTGTGCCAGGAGCTGAGTCTCCACATCACAAATGCACGCACAGTGTTTTCCATGTATTCCATTGGCTCCAGTTTACAGTAGTGCAGTCAACAAAAGCTGACCATGCTGCATTTTTTTTACTGCATGGAAAGCATAGAATGCAGAAAAATGCATATTGTCCTGAGATGTTTCAAAATAAAGTGGAAAAAATGCACTGGAATGCATTGAGAAACACATAAAAAAATGTATCAATCCCAATGAGTCAAGGCTACTCCCACCCAATATCCCCTGGCTCTCTACCAACCCATGACTTATCCCCACCTGGTGCATTCAACTGACATGTGAATGTAAACCAACAGCGGGAATAGTGTTAAAAAAATGATATCTGCTATTTAAGAGGGATCCCAAAGAAACAAAAACAAAAAAAAGTGTGCCCCCCCCCTCCCCGTTTTCCATACCTGACCCAACAAGTTTTTTTATGGATTTAAGGGGAAACACAAAAAAAAGCATGGGGTTACCCTAAAATTCAATCCAGACCCTTTATGCAGCCTTGGTGGCCAGAAAAGCGGGGATAAGCATGCACCCCTGCAAGACATATTGGGTCACTTGCCCACAACATGGGGGGGGGATACCTTGCAAAGCACCTTGTCTCCATATTGATCAGGACATATTTTATGGGTTCCCATAAAAATATGGGAACCCCCAGATACTGACCCCAAAGTCAAGTAAAAGGGATTGTTCCAAAGTTCACAGCATCAGGTATGTAATGGTGTGAACAATTCCTTTAGCAAGAAATGAGTGGTGAATTGGTCATGGGAGCAGGAGCCTCAGCTCAAAGTCCTACATTGATCTTCTGCCATGGAATGGCACCTTGTGTGATTTTGATTGCTGTATGTAGCAAAGTCTAGATCTGCAGAATCTAGAATAAAGGTCCTCTTGGGCTGGGCTTCCTTCATAGAGTTTCCTGATTAGATCTACATCTAATCAATTCTAAAATGTTTTAGTATTGACACTTTTTTTTTATATATAGCTAAACTAGAGGAGTGTTCAAGAACTGTTTTCTCACAACATAATGTCCACCCTTCAGCCCTTCATTATCTCTCCCTGTTCACATCACTACATAAGAAAATGTTGTAAAACAGACTTTTTTTTTTAAGCAAAATCAGTATGCTTTTTGTCATATAAAAACATCAAGTCATAAGTGGAATGTATAAATGATTCCCTTTGTAGAGCAGCATGAAAATAAATCCCAAAGCCAGGAAGAAGGAAGGGGGCATATTATTTATTATTATTATTTATTATACAGGATTTACATAGCGCCAACAGTTTACGTAGCGCTTTACAACTTGAGGGTAGACAGTACAAATACAATACACTTTATTACAGTAGAAATCAGAGGGCCCTGCTCCTTAGATCTTACAATCTAAGAGGGAAGGTCAAGAGATACAAGAGGTAATAACTGTGGGGGATGTGCTGATTGAGAAGATAAATGTACAGTTGTTAGGTGGGGGTCAGATAGGCTTCTCTGAAGAGATGAGTTTTCAGGGATCGTCTGAAAGTGGATAAAGTAGGAGAAAATCGGACGGATTGTGGTAGAGCATTCCAGAGGATGGGAGAGGCTCTGGAGAAGTCCTGAAGGCGAGCATGGGATGAGTTGACAAGGGAGTTTGAGAGCAGGAGGTCTTGGGAGGAGCGAAGAGAACGATTAGGTTGGTATTTTGATACTAGGTTAGAGATGTAGCTGGGGGCAGAGTTGTGGATGGCTTTGTAAGTTATAGTTAGTATCTTGAATTTAATTCGGTGACTGAGTGGCAGCCAATGGAGGGATTGGCAGAGGGGTATAGCTGTCGCTGAGCGGTTTGTGAGGTGGATGAGCCTGGCAGAAGCGTCATGATGGACTGAAGTGGGGAAGAGCCTATTTAGAGGTAAGCCAATGAGGAGAGAGTTGCAGTAGTCGAGGCGGGAGATGACCAGGGAGTGGATTAGAAGCTTTATGGTGACATTGGTTAGGAAGGGGCATATCTAGGAGATGTTGCGGAGGTTGAGGTGGCAAATTTTGGATAGTGATAGAATGTGGGCCCGAAAGGTTAGTTCAGAGTCCATGGGTTGATAGTTGAGACATTGATATTGACAGAGAAGTCAGGGGAAGTGGCACCTGAGGGAGGAAATATCATGAGCTCGGTTTTGGATAGGTTGAGTTTGAGGAAGTGATGTGACATCCAGGCTGATATGTCTGCTAGTAGGTTGGTAATAGGTGAGGAGACAGATGGAGAGAGCTGGGGGGTGGAGAGATAGATTTGGGTGTCATCAGCGTAGAGATTATATTTAAAGCCATGGGAGGCAATCAACTGACCCAGGGAGGAGGTGTAGATTGAGAAAAGGAGAGGTCCAAGAACAGAACCTTGGGGGACCCCAACGGAGAAAGGAAGAGGAGAGGAGGAAGTAGAGTTGTAAGTGACACTGAAGGAGCGATGGGATAGGTAGGAAAACCAGCGAAGAGTACAGTCATGGAGACCAAAGGACTGGCGTTTATTGAGGAGGAGGGGGTGGTTCACTGTGTCAAAGGCAGCAGAGAGATCCAGGCGAAGTAGTACAGAATAGTGTCCACTGGTTTTAGCCGTTAGTAGGTCATTTGAGAGTTTAAGGAGAGCAGTTTCCGTTGAGTGTTGAGGGCGAAATCCGGACCGAAGGGGATCAAGAAGTTTATTCATGGTCAGATGGTCGCTTAGTCGGTTGTATGGTTGTAATATTATGTGGGGGTTGGTGGTGGAATCGTAGATAGGAGTCCTTGTGGTCAGCAGAAAACCTAGTATAGGAGAATAGATGGGAGGGTGCTCTGAGGCACAGTGAAAGGGAGACAGTGCTGGCATATTATGTGTTTATGAGGAGATTTGTCCTTCTTTAAATCACCATGATGTGGAGGCATAGGCGTGTGCACAGGGTGTGCTGGGTGTGCCTGGGCACACCCTAATCACCTTATGTGCATTATCGCTCTGTGTAGCAGCAGGGACATGGAAAAGGTCTCTCTCTTACTGGCTCTGCCATACCAGAAGTGCTTACACACTCCTCTTCCACTGTGCTGGCAGGGAGATCAATGTGTCAGGGCCATATATAGATGTGTGCACACACACGCATGCGTGTTTAAGTTTTGTGGTGCACACCCTAATGAAATAGGCTGTGCATACCTATGTGTGGATGAGACCATCATCCAGCTCTTCATCATTTGACTGAAACTAGAGCTGATTCTGGCATCTGGCCTCTCATACTGGACTCAGGCTGTGCTCTTCACTGTTTTAAAAACATTGTCTGGATGTGAGGTAGAGAGATACAAAGTAACATTTTTAAAAACATTATTTAGATATACAAAGTAACACTGTTTGTAAACATTATTCAGATGGACGATAGAGAGATACAAAGTAATTGGTGGGACAGATGTGCAGGAGGTACATTGGTGGGGCAGATGAGAAAGCGGGTTACAGTGGTGGGGCAGATGAGCAGATGAGTTCAGTATTAGGACAGATGAGAAGGTGATTCAGTAGTGAGACAGAAGAGCATGGGGGTACGGTGGTGGAGTAGATGTGCAGGGAGGTACAGTGGTGAGGCAGATGAGAAAAGGGGAACATTGATGGGGCAGATGAGCAGGGGGGGGGGGTACATTGATGGGGCAGATGTGCAGGGTAGTACAGTGGTGAAACAGATTTGCAGGGGGGACAGTGATCTGAGGTGTGAAGGTGCAGGAATTGGAGATGATCTGAGGCGTGAGAGTGCAGGATGTTAATATGTCACTATTACTTAAGTAGTTTACAGCATTTACTTTATGAAAAATCCTTTTCATGATTGGAGAGTGCGTAGTTTACATTTTTTTGTTATAAAATCGGCACGCTCAATTTCTTTGAAAAAATATTTCGGCTCACTGTACTCAAAAGGTTGCCTACCCCTGAATTAGTTTGTTATCGTAAGTAATGAGACCGTTATTGATAAATAATCAGGCAGTTAGCAGGAGTGTAAAGCCGTGTACACACAAGCGGAATGTCCGACAGAAAAAGTCAGACGGAAGCTTTTCATCATCTATTCCGATCGTGTAGGCCTCATCTGACTTTTTTTTTTTTAATTCTGAAAGACCTAGAAATGGAACACGTTCTAAATATTTCCTATGGAACCAATTCCTATCGGGAAAACCACTCGTCTGTATGCTGTTCCGACGGACCAAAAACGACGCATGCTCTGAAGCAAGTACGAGACGGAAGCTATTGGCTACTGGCTATTGAACTTCCTGTTTCTAGTCCCGTCGTACGTGTTGTACGTCACTGCGTTCTGGACGGTCAGACTTTGGGTTGACCGTGTGTAGGCAAGACCGCTTGAGCGGAATTTCGTCGGAGTTCCGTCAGAGAAACCTTCGGAGATTATTCCGACGGCAAAACCGGTCGTGTGTACGCGGCATAAGATTTATCTGGTCTATAGGGGGTGCAGGGTGAGAACTGAATAGGTTAAAGATGCAGAAGCATACCAGAAGCTCAGATGTCATCCAAGACAGCTGAATTCTTCCTTCAAATCTTTACTTTATCCTTATCTCACATACTCTAATACCTGTTCTTGGGTTCTCCCTCCTCTATGGGAAGCAATTCAGATTCCCTGTTTATATGATTGATGGAATGCACATTATAAGGTGATAGTGAGGGTTGTACTTCTTTATAGAATAAGGGAGCACATCAATGTAATCATGCCATCAAACTAAACCCACACAGATTTCCATGATGAAGCCCTGTGGGTGGGGCGAAACGTGTCGGTGGGCATAGCCTGGATGGAGCTGGGCTGAGGCTGCTCTCACTACTGTGACTATTGGGCTTCCTTTCCCTATATTGTGTCATCAAAGTAGTTATATCCCCAGCAACCCTCTATATAATAAACAGGAAAATGCCCTTTGCCCCCCCCCCACACACACACACACACACACTCACTGACAGCTGGCTGGACAAGTGAGGGGGCTGAGTTTGTGGCAGAGCTACGACTAAGGCTATTGCCGAAACGCGTCAGCTTTATAGTTTTATTGTCAGTCTGATGTACCAATAAACGACAATTCAAGGATTACAGTTTTGCCGGCTCTTTTTACTACTTTTGCATTGGAGTGTGTTGGGACACATCAAGCCTCTGCACCTGTGAGTGGACCTGGTGTATGGATTGAGTTGTCCCTGCATAGAGCGCTGTTACCTTTCTTCTTTTCCACACCTGTGAAATGGCCAGGACACTATAGGACCACATAAGATAACAAATCAGTGGTTGGCGAAACACAAATATCCAACCTCTGCAAAACGGTTCATAGGGGTAGAGAATCTTGTTCAGAATTCTCTAATTACTTGTAACATCATTTTTCTTTTGATGGTGATTTACTCTGAAGGCTGTTGATGATGATGACAGCACAGCGTACAGCATGGTGAAAACTGACGGTACAGCAAGTAAGACCTTTTTTTCATAAGAAAGAGAGAAATGAGAAATTATTACTGGGAAAATGAAAAATGCATTTGCTAAATGACGGGGAGATATCCCAACACTTACCGCCTTCTCACCGGAGTAAAGCCAATGTACAGCCAATAATTCCAATACTGCTGCCACCAACAGAAGAACAAAGAGGCGTTTCTGTGAATAGCCCTGGAAGACAATTGTTAATAATTTTACTATTATAATATTTTTTTAGTATTGATATATTTTTATCCTTTTTGACCTAAAGATTTAATTCCTTTAGCAACCGTGGAAGCCTCTCACTGAAACGACAGTGACGGCTGGTGGTATATTTTCTTTGCCGGGGGGTGGCAATCATTCCACCTGTCACTACCCCCCTCCCACCCGGTCCATCCATCCGTCGGTCACTGGTCCATCCGCCCCACCAGCCCCGCACATACCCCATCTAGCAGCTTCAGTTCCTTCTTGCGTCCCTTCCTCTGGCAGCTTCGTCCTCTGCAGCTTCTCTCGGCGGCCAATACGATCGCTTCTCCTCTCGGCCAGTCAGGTTGACCCGCTTCCTGATTGTCCGGGAGGAGAAGCAGGAGGACAATAGCAACTATTGCTTGGCTATTGTCACACAATGGGTGGGCTCAGGGCGCAGTGCTCTGTGCCCGGAGCCCACCCTTTTTTGAAGCCTATTAGAGCCTTTGGCTCTAATCATGTGCTTCTAGAAAAAAAAAAAAAACATTGGAATCCAATGCGTCTGGCGCCCCACATGTAGATTAGGCCCCTGTGCCCTGCATTACGGGCTGCCACTGGCTGCCAATGAGATTAAAACTTTACTGGGAAACAAAAGCTTGAATCTGATTGGCTGTTTTGGGGAAAAAATGGTCATTCCTCACTTAAGAGACCCCCCCTCTAATAACTGATTTTAAATTGCAGCACAGATGCTTGGGATGTGATTGTTGAACCCAACAGCTGATACTGAAAGGAATATGAAAGAAGCCAACGCTGATGTCAAGGATGCTGAAGGCTGCCATCAGCAGGAATGACCAAATCCGTGTAGCTGCACTCAGGAAACCAGACTGTGTAAGGGTTATTTACAATGAAACAAAATCTATCCAGACACCAGCAAACAGAATACAAAAAAGTAAAGATATACATTAAGTGAACCGTAAACCATTTGACACAAACCCCAACAAACTAAAGCATAGTAAACCTAGCTAGCAATTTAACTATACAAAATATACAGAAAAAAGGGAAGCTCGGATCAACGGAGTAAACTGGAAGTGCAATGAACAGTCAGAAAGGGGGGAACAGAACTGGGATCAGTATTAAGGGGAAAAGATATGAGGCAGCAAGGTACAGGATCCAGGACAGGAGCAAGATCAGGTAGGAATTAGGATAAATCAGAAAGCATGAATCTGGCTATCATGCAAAACACTGAAGCAAGAGGGACTAGTATAGGAGGGATAATTACCCTCTCAGCAGCCAGCATCAGACGAAGACTAATTATTGGGATCTTCTGGCTGCTGGGAGACACCTACTGGTGGATACTAGAACTACAACCTTCCACTCTGGGAACCACAGTGCCACCAGCAGGTGATCCAGTCCCCGACAACGGATCTCTTAGCTGCTTGACTGCTATGTTAACCCATTGTACAGGCTGGCTTTAACCTGAACCTGGACTCAGTGATAGTTCTGTCAAAATGTGCACAAGGTTCCTGCTATTCTTGAATTAGACAGAAGCCTACTCTGTGCTTTTTTCTGATTTAAGTCTCACATTACTACTGGGGCCTGAATTTTCCTGACTTTGTGGCTAAGCCTTGCAAACTGCTGTTCCTCTGTCCAGATAGTGGCCACTATGTGCATTCTTATTGGACAGATAAATGGCAGTTGGAGGAGCCTACTCAAAAACCCAAGAAAAGCCAAGTAACAGAGAAGAGAAACTAAATGAGAGGGGAACAGAAGGATTCTTCTAGTTAATAAAGGTCATGCAGTCTGTCTTGTCTTTTCATTGTTGAGCCTTTTACTTTAAAAAAAATTAAAGCCTACCTCTAGGAAACCTAAAAAATTATCCCTTGCATTAAACCTGCACTGCAAAAGTTAACTGCTCATTTTCTCTACGGGAGAGCCTTTGCACTATAAATCCTATGGGGCAACTGGAAGGGACAGACCCCAGTATCTCTAAACGTTCCTCACAATACAAAAAAAGTGGTCCTTTGAACGTCCAACTGTATAGATTATTGTTACTAGAAGGGTTAAATGTTTTATGTGGAGATCATGTAGATGAGTACAAAAAGAAAGGCGCCTCTAAGTGCAGAATTAAAAGTTATTTTCATATCCCCAAAATGATTCAAAACCCTTACAAGATCTGAAGAAATAAAAAGCATGTCATCGTTAAAAGCATGTCATCGCAGAAAGATATCCTAAGCCCTGGAACTGCGCGTTTCGGAACGTCTAATTGGTTCCTTTATCTAGAGGTTGATAAAGGAACCAATTAGACATTCCGAAACGCGTCCCTTTCTGATGACCACATCCGGCTGGTTGCCGTCCCTCACCACTAACGTCACTTCCGGGATCTCCGTCCATCGCAGACTCGGATAGTGTGACTACTCATTGGTTCAACTACAGTTCCAGGGCTTAGGATATCTTTCTGCTGGCAACTTTAGGATCCTCTGCCGCAGCATATGAAATACTGTAGCCCTGAGAACCTTCACAGGCTGGGGACCTTCCTATTGCCAGACCACCTGCACCAATAACGATGACATGCTTTTTATTTCTTCTTGTAAGTGTCTTTAATCCTTTTGGGGATATTAAAAAGCTTTTAATTCTACACTTAGAGGCGCCTTTCTTTTTGTTTTGATTCCTATTAGAGATTGCTCCTCTCTGTGAGTGCAGCCCTAAGTGTGAAAGATACACCACCGGACCCCCGTTTTTATATAGATACTGTCTGCTTGGTCTTGATGCTCAGAGCGCCCTTATACACTGTACCTGGATCATGTAGATCAGGCATGTCCAAAGTCCGGCCCGTGGGCCAATTGTGGCACGCGTTCCAGTTTCAAATGCCCCCACTGGTAAATTTGGCTATATATATCTTTTGTGGCCCCCAACGAATCCCCGAACGCCGCGGGGGGCCACAAAAGATATATACACAGATTCCTGCTATCTCTGAGTGGAAGGAGGGGGCGGGCGCCGCCAGATTACACAGAGCGGCGATCTCCTGTGTACCCGGTGATCAGTCACACACAGCCCCGCCCCCTGGCGCAGGATTGGACCACTGTTCTGTCTATCACAGGCGGGACTGTGTGTGACCGAGGCGATCGCGGCGCTGTGTAATCCGGCACTGACAAGGCTGCCGATGAGGAAGGATGTGCGGCATTCATTTACAATGGTGAGGTTGTATTAATGGGCAATGGAGAGGCTGCTGATGGGCACTGTGCAGGCTGCATTATATTGCAATGGAGAGGCTGCTGATGGGCAATAGAGAGGCTGCTGATGAGCAATGGGCAGGCTGCATCAATGGGCAATAGAGATGCTGCTGATGAGCAATGTGCAGGCTGCATCAATGGGCAATAGAGAGGCTGCTGATGAGCAATGTGCAGGCTGCATCAATGGGCAATAGAGAGGCTGCTGATGAGCAATGTTCAGGCTGCATTAATGGGCAATAGAGAGGCTGCTGATGGGCACTGTGCAGGCTGCATTAGATTGCAATGGAGAGGCTGCTGATGGGCAATAGAGAGGCTGCTGATGAGCAATGGGCAGGCTGCATCAATGGGCAATAGAGATGCTGCTGATGAGCAATGTGCAGGCTGCATCAATGGGCAATAGAGATGCTGCTGATGGGCAATGTTCAGGCTGCATTAATGGGCAATAGAGAGGCTGCTGATGGGCACTGTGCAGGCTGCATTAAATTGCAATGGAGAGGCTGCCGATGGGCAATAGAGAGGCTGCTGATGAGCAATGTGCAGGCTGTATTAATGGATAATAGAGAGGCTGCTGATGAGCAATGTGCAGGCTGTATTAATGGGCAATAGAGAGGCTGCTGATGAGCACTGATCAGGGTATTAGTGCTCGGACGAACACACTTAGACTGAATTTTAATGGTTTAAAGCAGGGTTTCTCAACTCCAGTCCTCAAGGCGCCCCAACAGGTCATGTTTTCAGGCCTCCCATTATTTTGCACAGGTGATTTGATCAGTTTCACTGCCTTAGTAATTACCACAGCTGTTCATCTGAGGGAAATCATGAAAACATGACCTGTTGGGGCGCCTTGAGGACTGGAGTTGAGAAACACTGGTTTAAAGAATGTCAGGCAAAATGGTCGGCCCTCACGCATGTTCACTTCATCAAATCTTGCTCTCTTTGAACAAAGTTTGAACACCCCTGATGTAGATCTTCAATCATGTGTGACCATCAAAGCTAGTAAAAAGATGGTGTAAAGGTCTCATGCAGCCAGTCTTGTAGCAACCCAACCCTTCTAGTAACAAAAGTCTATACAGTTGGACATCCGAAGGACCACTTTTCTTGTGAATTGTGACAGCGAGTGCGGGGAGAAGATCCACGTTTCGCTGTCACAAGAAGAGGGGGATCGGGGGGAGAGGGGTCAGATGCTGATTATGTTCAGAAAGGTGAACTTATCCTTGAATCATGTAGCTTCACCAATTTCACGTATTACAGTGGCATTATCTACTTAAATAAAAAGATGCTCATCCATTCTGACTGTATTTGTTCATTCTATTCCATTCTGGTCATTCAAGAACAGTTTATATCATTATGATATTTTCTTACCAGGTTTAAGGGAAGCAGGAACATGAGGAGCAACAATGAAGAACCAATATTGGATATCAGCAGGACGGAGAACTAAACACAGAGAAACAAAATTATATATTTGAATTGTATCAATATGATTTTATTTTTACAGTATTTATTTAATTTATCGGGCCTCTCCACCCAAAAGGGATATTTCTGCATTTGGTGGATGATAAAATAGTTCAGGATCTTGCATCTCTTGAGGACTGTAGCAGAAAGATCTCTGCACTTATAACAATTTATTTTATATTATTGATGAGGCAACTGAAGCAAAAGGGCACCAAGGTGAAGGGGGAGAGTCCAAGGAACTATGAAAAAGAGACATCATTGCTGGGGGTCTAAGGCACATGTGTCAAACACAAGGCCCGTGGGCCAAATTTGCCCCACAGGGCCATTTCATGTGGCCCTCATATCTCTCCTGCAACTGCAGCACCCCCTCCATCTCCTCCCGTACTTTGTCTGAGCAGTCAGCAGCAAAGAGGAGGACAGAACTCCTCCTACAGATCCTGCACCTCTCTGTGCAGCTGCAGCACCCCTTGTATCTGCCTCCCCTGGTCTCAGCATTTAGCAGACTCTGGCAGCTGACTCCAGCCATCCTCTGGTCCTCCTCCAGACCCTGCACTTTCTGCTTCCCAGCCCCGCTCCCAGATTCTTTCCAGCAGCAGCACAAGGTATGGTGGATGCCCCAGGGCTGTCTTTAACACAGGGAAAACCTTTTTTGATATAATAAATATCCCAATTAAAAAAAAAAAGTTTTTTCTCAGTTTAGGCTGATATGTACAATACCTGCCGCCGATATTGTGTTTCCAGCGCAATGGGATCGCGCTGGAAATCACCGCTGCAAGGCTGTGCTTCTCGCGCTCGCCACCCTCACGAGATGCCGTGCATCCATAGGAATCCATAGGGGGCAGCGAGTGGGAGGAGCGACAGAGCTCGGCGCTGGCTCCCGCAACGGGGCTCGCAGGTGTCAATCTCGGCGGCACCTACTGTATTCTTCAGCATATTTTTGGTAAAAAAAAAATAAAAATTGCAATTGGCACTACCTTTTAATTACCAGAGGTTGTAACACCATCCGGACACTACAACACACTGCTAGTTCATCACCAACTAGCCATCAGAACAGCGCCGCACCTACACCCAATTTGCTCTCAATAAGCGTATATTGACTGGATTGCGCAAAAGTTATAGCGTCTACAAAATAGGGGATAGCTTTATGGCATTTTTATTATTATAATTTTTTTTTACTAGTAATGGCGGTGACCTGCGATTTTTATTGGGACTGCGACATTGCGGTGGACACATCTGACACTATTTTGGGACCATTGACAATTATACAGCTATCAGTGCTATAAATATGCACGGATTACTGTGTAAATGTCACTGGCAGGAAAGGGGTTAACACTAGGGGGCGATCAAGGGGTTAAATGTGTTACCTAGGGAGAGCGTGAGATGGGACTGACTGGGGGGGAGGGGACTGATCGGTGTTCCTATATACTAGGAACACATGATCTGTCTCTACTCCCCTGACAGGATGCAGATCTGTGAGTTTACACACACAGATCCACATTACTGCTCTGTGGCGAGCAATCGTGGGTGCCCGACGGATATCGCGGCTGCTGGGCACGCACATCGGCTCCCGAGCGCCCCCCTATAATGCCGGGAAGCTGAGGACGTCATATGATGCCCGCCCAGAGGGACAGAGTGTTCCTGCGGCCGTCATATTACAATGGCTGGGATGGGAAGTGGTTAAAGACAGCCCTGGGGTGCACAGGGATGTAAGAAAGGGTGGGGACAAATGACTTCTGATGTAAGGGGGGGGGGGGGTCCTCTGGGCATCTGCTTATATCTATTAGGAGAATAATACAATTCTTTGCCAGTTGAAAAAAAAGAAGGTTGCACACTGCTGTTATCATCCACAAGAAGACAGCTAAGACAAGACATCATGGCAGAACCGTATTTTATCTGTCTCCAATAAAGTTTCTTGTGGATGATACCAGCAGTGTGCGATCCTCCTTTTCAAACTTGCATCATCTGCTACAGGAGTGTGAGCGGGCTCCGTGCCGGTCTGCCCCTCGCCCTTCTCAGCTTACATCTAAAGTTATTACTAAAACCAGTAATAATCAAATCCAGAGGCAATTATTTAATATGACAAAGAGTAGATACATTTATAAAGTGTTACAGATAAAACCAGCCCTTTGAGGGCAACTATAATGCGGAGTTTGACACCCTTGGTTCAGGGGATACCTCAGGCTTCCAGACAGGCCCGGACTGGCCACATGGCACACCGGGCTTTTGCCCGGTGGGCCCAGGGCATCCGGGCTGCATGTCTTAGGAAGAGTGGCCTCTTGATGACTGGGCTGCACAGCGGGAGGTCCAGGTTGGGCTAACACAGACCACACCCACCACTAACCTCCCGTTATGTGGCCGTGCCTAAAGCAAAGCCAGCGCTAGCAACCTATGTAGGGCAATGATGGCGAACATTGGCACCCCAGATGTTTTGGAACTACATTTCCCATGAAGCTCAACTACACTGCAGAGTGCACGAGTATCATGGGAAATGTAGTTCCAAAACATCTGGGGTGCCAAGGTTCGCCATCACTGATGTAGGGTGAATAAACATAAGACTGTGCATTCAAACACAGGCACAAAAGAGATATACATTTAGAGGACAATCCCCGTTTCTTTGCATAATGACACAGGGCAGGGTAAACTTTACCTCCTTCAGTATTATGACACACAGGTACCTTCAATTTTTCATCAGTAGACTGCCTTATCAGCAGGGAGGGCTGTTGGAGGAATTCCCCCCTCCCTCCACCCTGCCCCAGGTCTACATACATAGTAGGTGAGGTTGAAAAAAGACACAAGTCCATCAAGTCCAACCTATGTGTGTGATTATGTGTCAGTATTGCATTGTATATCCCTGTATGTTGTGGTCATTCAGGTGCTTATCTAATAGTTTCTTGAAGCTATCAATGCTCCCCGCTGAGACCACCGCCTGTGGAAGGGAATTCCACATCCTTGCCGCTCTTACAGTAAAGAACCCTCTACGTAGTTTAAGATTAAACCTCTTTTCTTCTAATTTTAATGAGTGGCCACGAGTCTTGGTAAACTCTCTTCTGCAAAAAAGTTTTATCCCTATTGAGGGGTCACCAGTCCGGTATTTGTAAATTGAAATCATATCCCCTCTCAAGCGTCTCTTCTCCAGAGAGAATAAGTTCAGTGCTCGCAACCTTTCCTCATAACTAAGATCCTCCAGACCCTTTATTAGCTTTGTTGCCCTTCTTTGTACTCGCTCCATTTCCAGTACATCCTTCCTGAGGACTGGTGCCCAGAACTGGACCGCATACTCTAGGTGCGGCCGGACCAGAGTCTTGTAGAGCGGGAGAATTATCGTTTTATCTCTGGAGTTGATCCCCCTTTTAATGCATGCCAATATTCTGTTTGCTTTGTTAGCAGCAGCTTGGCATTACATGCCATTGCTGAGCCTATCATCTACTAGGACCCCCAGGTCCTTTTCCATCCTAGATTCCCCCAGAGGTTCTCCCCCCAGTGTATAGATTGCATTCATATTTTTGCCACCCAAATGCATTATTTTACATTTTTCTACATTGAACCTCATTTGCCATGTAGTCGCCCACCCCATTAATTTGTTCAGGTCTTTTTGCAAGGTTTCCACGTCCTGCGGAGAAGTTATTGCCCTGCTTAGCTTAGTATCGTCTGCAAATACAGAGATTGAACTGTTTATCCCATCCTCCAGATCGTTTATGAACAAATTAAATAGGATTGGTCCCAGCACAGAACCCTGGGGAATCCTACTACCCACCCCTGACCATTCTGAGTACTCCCCATTTATCACCACCCTCTGAACTCGCCCTTGTAGCCAGTTTTCAATCCATGTACTCACCTTATGGTCCATGCCAACAGACCTTATTTTGTACAGTAAACGTTTATGGGGAACTGTGTCAAATGCTTTTGCAAAATCCAGATACACCACGTCTACAGGCCTTCCTTTATCTAGATGGCAACTCACCTCCTCATAGAAGGTTAATAGATTGGTTTGGCAAGAACGATTCTTCATGAATCCATGCTGATTACTGCTAATGATATCGTTCGTATTACTAAAATCCTGTATATAGTCCCTTATCATCCCCTCCAAGAGTTTACATACTATCGATGTTAGGCTAACTGGTCTGTAATTCCCAGGGATGTATTTTGGGCCCTTTTTAAATATAGGTGCTACATTGGCTTTTCTCCAATCAGCTGGTACCATTCCAGTCAGTAGACTATCTGTAAAAATTAGGAACAACGGTCTGGCAATCACTTGACTGAGTTCCCTAAGTACCCTCGGATGCAAGCCATCTGGTCCCGGTGATTTATTAATGTTAAGTTTCTCAAGTCTAATTTTAATTCCGTCCTCTGTTAACCATGGAGGTGCTTCCTGTGTTGTGTCATGAGGATAAACACTGCAGTTTTGGTTACTGAAGCCCCCCGATTCACTCGTGAAGACTGAGGAGAAGAATAAATTCAATACCTTCGCCATCTCCCCATCCTTTGTAACCAGATGTCCTTCCTCATTCTTTATGGGGCCAATATGGTCTGTCCTCCCTTTTTTACTGTTTACATACTTAAAGAATTTCTTGGGATTTTTTTTGCTCTCCTCCGCTATGTGTCTTTCATGTTCTATCTTAGCTGTCCTAATTGCACCTTTACATATCCTGTTGCATTCTTTATAAAGTCTGAATGCTGAGGATGATCCCTCAACCTTGTATTTTTTGAAGGCCTTCTCCTTTGCTTTTATATGCATTTTTACATTGGAGTTAAGCCATCCAGGACTTTTGTTCGCTCTTTTAAATTTATTACCCAATGGGATACATTGGCTAATGCCCTTATTTAATATGCTCTTAAAGCAAACCCATCTCTCCTCCGTATTCTTTGTTTCTAATATTTTATCCCAGTTTATGCCTTTTAGCAAGGTTTGTAGTTTAGGGAAGTTGGCTCTTTTGAAATTCAGTGTCTTTGTATTCCCTTTATGTTTCCTATTTGTGTGATTTATACTGAAACTAATTGACCTGTGATCACTGTTACCTAAATTGCCCCGCATTTCCACATCCGTGATCAGGTCTGTATTGTTGGTAATCAGTAGATCCAGTAATGTTTTATTTCTAGTTGGTGCGTCTACCATCTGACCCATAAAATTGTCCTGCAAGACATTAAGGAACTGGCGAGCCTTAAATGAATGTGCGGTTCCCTCCGCCCAGTCTATGTCTGGATAATTAAAATCCCCCATTATGATAACACTTCCCATTCTTGCTGCTAATCCAATTTGTGATAGAAGATCCGTCTCCACTTCCTCCCTCAGGTTTGGGGGCCTATAGCATACTCCCAGTATTATTTTCCCCTTAGCTTTATCCCTTTGGAGCTCTACCCATAAGGATTCCACCTCCTCTCTAGCTCCCTCAGTGATGTCATCTCTCACATTCACTTGTACATTATTCTTGATATATAGGCATACCCCTCCCCCTTTTTTACCCTCTCTATCCTTGCGGTATAGGGTATACCCTTGAATGTTTGCCAGCCAATCATGAGAGCTGTTGAACCAGGTCTCTGAAATTCCCACAAAATCCAAATCCTCCTCGTACAACAGTATCTCTAGTTCACCCATCTTGTCCGCCATGCTCCTGGCATTGGTGAACATGCCACATAGTTTAGACCGGTCGCATATTGTCCTCGTATTGGGTGTTTCGAGATTGCAACTAGAACTTGCTACTATACTCACCTTGTGTTTTTGTGCTTTGGTTAACCTACCACTAATGCCCCCAATACTACCCTCTGGAATATCTTCCGCGCTGGCTATCTCTGCCTCTGGACCCTCCCCCCCATCGCCTAGTTTAAAAACCCCTCTAACTTTTTGGCCATCTTCCTTCCCAGCAGATCTGCACCCTCCTCATTTAGGTGCAGTCCGTCCCTTCTATAGTACCGGTTACCAACTGAGAAGTCGGCCCAGTCCTCCAGGAACCCAAACCCCTCCTTACTACACCAGCTCTTCAGCCACTTGTTTACTTCCCTAATCTCCCTCTTCCTTTCTGGTGTGGCTCGATGTACCGGTAGTATTCCTGAGAATACTACCTTGGAGGTCCTTTTCCTCAATTTAGCTCCTAAGTCCCTAAAATCGTTCTTTAGGACACTCCATCTGCCTCTGACTTTGTCATTGGTGCCAACGTGCACCATGACAGCCGGGTCTTCCCCAGCCCCTCCCAGTAATCTGTCCACAAGATCCGTGATGTGCCGAACATGCTAGAAACACATATACATCCCATAATAGGTTTCTCTCAAGGCAGACAAACAATAGAACAATGGGATACAGCCACACCTCAAACGATCTAGTAAAATGTCTACAGGAGTTGGAGACCAAGCTCACACAATATTCGAGCAGTTGGAAAGGTGGAATTTATCTTCATATTTTTTGAGGGATATTGTTCAGAAATATTACTGTCCCAAGTGAAAGAGCCCCTTCATTCTTCTAACACAAACTACACATGTAGGACCCTGCATAACATGGGTAAAAGGAAATGCTGAGTCCGGTGTGGTTGTACGGTGAGTCGTGTTAATGTAGACCCCACTGGGGTTCTCGGTCACCCTGTGCCCCTAATAGACACAGGGTAGCTTACATATAGGAGGGGCCGGGGGAGCTGGACAAGGAGTTTCCAGAGATCTCCAAGGTTAGCTGGGTTCCCCAAGCCCCCCGCCCAAAGTAACTCCCGTCACACTGAACACCTTTGAATGGAATTGGAATGCAAATTGTAAGCCAGGTCTTGTCATCCAACATCAGTGCCAGACCACTCAAACAGGCACAAATTCCCACAGACACACTCCAAGGTCCCGTGGATAATCTTCCTAGAAGAGGTCAATATAACAGCAAAAGGCAGCAACTCCTTATTAAGGGCCATGTTACTGGAATGAAATGTCCAACAAGTGGGGGGGTGGGGTGGTCAAGTCAGCGATCTAACAACATTTGGTCATGTATTGTAAGTTTCTTTTCTTTAAAAGGGGAGTAGTGGACAAAAATGATGTGCTATGATTAGTAATGGAAACTAAATTCAATATAGTGTAAGTGTTAGCTTCTGATTAGTTAATGTTGGTTCAGCACTTTGGAACCATCAAGCTGAATGAACCCAGTTGTGTATCAGATACAAGATTGAAACATTTACTCACATGATAAATATGAAAGCAATAATGAAGCCACGGGACAAACAAGATGACAGCCCAGATCTGATGAACAGAAAAAACAAAATGAAACAAATAATGAACATGGAGAGAAATATGTCTAGAATGTCTCTTTCCAGGAATCCTCTACATTAGTTGCTAAATTGAAACATTTACTTACATGATAAACATCAATGCAATATTGAAGCCATGGCACACGCGGGATGAGAGCCCTGATCTGTGGAATAGTAAATCAAATAAATAAAAAAATGGACTGGGAGAGAAAGGAAGCCCCTGCATAAAAGTAAAGTCTCACATTGGATTACTGCACAGATCTGGAAGAAAAACACAAAGCACACCAAGATTCAAGAAGAATACACATGATTTGTATTTAGACAATATTTGCTAATCACAAAGTTCAGCAAAGTTCATTAGCTTTTATCACAAAGTTGTAAAGTATTTTCCCTTTTTTTTTTTTGTAATTGAATTTTCCTTTTTGGCAAATGTGATATTTTACAGTAGATTGTCAAAACTGTAATTTCTAATAAATACATGTTGCCTTTTTCTCTATGTACTACTTATCCATGCTCTTGAAATTAAAGGAGAATTGATACATTATTGGCTGTTGCCATGGGAATTTGTCCATAGATAGTGATCACGGCACATTTGTAGCAATGCTGAATTTGAATTTTCCCTGCAGTAACCTCGAAGCTCAAATTTCTTCCGGCACACAGAGTACTTCAAGAATCTACAGGTTCATAGTAAGTGAGTAAGGGAACCTACAGTCTCTTTATTAGCAAAATGTTGTTTTTCAGGTGTGGTGGATGTTATGCTGGAAAATGGTCAATAACAAAGGGAGAGGGAAAGATAAATGTGCTCCTTCGTTGGGAAGAAATATAACATCCGTGGTGTGAAGGGAGTCACTTTAGGTGGTGGGCTTGTGGAACCCCGCTTACCTTGGAGAGCTCTGGAAACTCTGCGTCCAGCTCCCCCGGCCCCCCTATGTGTAAATCACCCTGTGTCCATTAGGGGCACAGGGTGACCGAGAACTCCAGTCTGATCTGCACTAGTCAGACTCACTGTACAGCCACAATGGAATGCTGTATATATTGTGTGTTGTCTCATGCTGTTGTGGACTGTTTTCTGGGATCGTTTGGAGTGTGGCTGTGTCCCATTGTTCTGTTGTGTCTGTCTGCCTGAGGAGAAATGTATTATGGGATGGATGTTTTGTATTTGTGTTCCTGGGATGTGGACTGGGGGCAGGGTGGAGAGGGGAGGGGCGAATTCCTCCAACAACTCTCCCTGCCGATTGGACAGTTTACCCCGCCCTGTATCAAAGGGAGGGGGAGTTGTTCCCTGAGTGACACCTGTGTACCTGTGTTTGAATAAACAGTTTGATGTTTTTTTTTCACCCTACATTGAGTTACGGCTAATGACTGGGTGAGCTAAGGGGTTCTGGATAGTGCTTGTTCTGGACAAAGGAAGCATTTACAGCAGACATGGTGCTGTTGAGTACGGGGATCCGTCACATATTACTGCATAACATGTACCACTGTGGAAGTAAGTTATATGTTGGAATGCCCATGTGGCATGCAGTATGTGGGGTCAGACTAAAACAAGTCTACAATATTAAAAGAGGCTATAAGAAATATTATGTCTCTAATGACTTCAGGCTTGTTCATAATAAAGACTTCAGTGTCCTTCCATTTTGGGGAATAGAGAAGGTTAAAAAATAATAGAGATGAGGTAACTTGGTGAGGAAATTCAGTCAATGGGAATCCAGGTTGGATCTATAATGCCAGGACCTTAACTACTTATGCTTTAATTATTACATTTGACCTAAATTGTTTTATTAGCACCACATGAGGTATATTACTAGAGAGTATCATGCCTGGGATTGACAGAATTTAGTCCACCCTGCATTTAATTTTTAATATTTTTTTTTAAACAAATTATTTCTATTTTCTTTATCTCATGTATATGTTCTCTACATATTTTAGTTCATAATCTTTATATATTTTTGAACTGGTTTAGACTAATTTATGGAATGTATTCTAAACCTGCCTGGCATTCCACGAGGAGAATGTGATGGGAGGCCTAGCTATACAGTAATATCCAGGGCTTTTTTTCAGCTGGAACTTGGTGGAACTCAGTTCCACTACCTCTGGCTTCCTGCTCCTTGCTCACCGTTATCATTTGTAAACACAGAAGTCCGGCTTCTGTGTTGACCAGTGATAGGTTGTCACCAACAGATCTGCAGAGTGCAGGATGGGGTCAAGGGAGATGCAAGTGCACGGGGGCCTTTGTGGATGCTGACACTCCCACTGGATGATCTCCAAGTGAGGGTGGAGGTGCCACCTACAGTGTGCAGGGAGGTACTAGAGCCGGCTGGGTGCTTCAGTTTAATACAGCAACAAAAATAAGATATGTGGAAGATGGTGGAGCTTTTAAGAAGGAGGGGAGGTTGCATGCAGAGGTCAGAGCTGAAGAGGGGTGAAAGTGAGATGTGGATGGGAGATGCAGAGGTAAGCAGTTGTGGAAGAAGGCTGAACTCTGCACCCTATGTGTAGCACACCCCTGAACTCTGCACGCTGTGTGTAGCACACCCCTGAACTCGGCACTCTATGTGTAGCACACCCCTGAACTCTGCACGCTGTGTGTAGCGCACCCCTGAACTCGGCACTCTATGTGTAGCACACCCCTGAACTCTGCACGCTGTGTGTAGCACACCCCTGAACTCGGCACTCTATGTGTAGCACACCCCTGAACTCTGCACGCTGTGTGTAGCGCACCCCTGAACTCTGCACGCTGTGTGTAGCACACCCCTGAACTCTGCACTCTATGTGTAGCACACCCCTGAACTCAGCACTCTATGTGTAGCACACCCCCGAACTCTGCACGCTGTGTGTAGCGCACCCCTGAACTCTGCACGCTGTGTGTAGCGCACCCCTGAACTCTGCACGCTGTGTGTAGCGCACCCCTGAACTCTGCACGCTGTGTGTAGCGCACCCCTGAACTCTGCACGCTGTGTGTAGCGCACCCCTGAACTCGGCACTCTATGTGTAGCACACCCCTGAACTCGGCACTCTATGTGTAGCACACCCCTGAACTCGGCACTCTATGCGTAGCACACCCCTGAACTCGGCACTCTATGCGTAGCACACCCCCGAACTCTGCACTCTATGTGTAGCACACCCCTGAACTCGGCACTCTATGTGTAGCACACCCCTGAACTCTGCACTCTATGTGTAGCACACCCCTGAACTCTGCACTCTATGTGTAGCACACCCCTGAACTCTGCACGCTGTGTGTAGCACACCCCTGAATTCGGCACTCTATGTGTAGCACACCCCTGAACTCGGCACTCTATGTGTAGCACACCCCTGAACTCGGCACTCTATGTGTAGCACACTGCTGAACTCAGCACTCTATGTGTCGCACACCCCTGAACTCGGCACTCTATGTGTCGCACACCCCTGAACTCGGCACTCTGTGTGTAGCACACCCCTGAACTCAGCACTCTATGTGTAGCACACCCCTGAACTCGGCACTCTATGTGTAGCACACCCTAAACTTGGCACTCTATGTGTAGCACACCCCTGAATTCGGCACTCTGTGTAGCACACCCCTAAACTCAGCACTCTGTGTAGCACACCCCTAAACTCAGCACTCTGTGTGTAGCACACCCTTGAACTCTGCACTCTATATGCAGCGCACCCCTGAACTTGGCACTATGTACGTAAAGCACCCCCTAACTCTGCAAGTAGTGCACTCCTGGTATTTAATCCCCCTTTAAGGTCCTTCCAATGTTCGTGGTGAAATTTGACCACACCCACTATTTGATGCGATTTAGAGAGTGGGGGGTGGGATGGGTTGTCGTGGTTGAGTTCCTGTACTTATTTTATGAGATTTTCTGGTAATATCTATATGATGGCCAGCATTTAGTGACCTTCTATATACATAGGGGTCAAATGCTGATGGTGAGCCCACTTTTTGCACATGCGTGGTGATCACAGGGTGACACGGAATGAAGAGAACTTAGATTGAATATTTATCAACGCTTTGATTTACGTGTGTAAACACTTTGTTGAATTTTTATAATCACATATTATTGGAGCACATACGTTAGTGACACTTTTGGGTGGAGTGTCATTTAAAGAGTTTTTTCACTTACTTTGGATCGCGAATGTTTCGGCTATTTATTTGATGGAAATCCCTGTTAATTATGATGTCAAATTTTCGATTTGGTTTTAGTCATAGTCTTTTGACTAAAATGCCATTTTAATTTTAGTCATATTTTAGTCATCTGAATTGTTTTTAGTCGTATTTTAGTCGACTAAAATCTTCAGTACATTTTAGTCAACTAAAACAAAAAAGGGTTTAGTTAAAACGTAATGTATCATTTAAGCACTTCTCTAGAGTTTCCAAACTCATTATTTACTCCTGGAGTAAAAATCGAATAACATGTAGTGGGGGATAGGGAAGTAAATGCGAGCGAGGGAGTGCACAGGGCAGAAAACTGGTCTGTGGATGCTGTTATTTACGGCCGGTGTCTTGTCGAATACAGTCCCCTATCCAGAAGTGTCCGCCCTGTACTGCGCAGGCGCAGTACGGAGGACAAACGAGACGCCGAAAGCCTCCGAGGTTCAACAGCTGATCGTCAGCTGTACACGGCGCCTGCGCATTTATTCTTACCCTATGTCCAGGATCATTCCCTACTATCCAAGTGGACATAGAGTTAGAATAAATAGTTGCCGAGCGCAGCGAGGCCGTGCCCGAAGCGTGGCGAGCGGAGCGAGCCCGCCAGGGGCCCTCTTACACAGCCATCGCTAACAGGTGCCCGAGCGCCGTGTACAGCTGATGGTCAGCTGATCAACTTCGGACATTTTCGGCATCTCCTGCTGCTCCGTACTGCGCAGGCGCTGCGCCTGCGCAGTACGGGGCGGACACTATCTGATAGGAGGACACTATATGTCAGAACACCGGGTTCACACCTGTGCGAATTGGATGTGGCTTTCCCGGCATCCAATTCTCATGGCAGGAGCTTGTGACTGGCTCTCTATGGAGCTGGTTCTCATATCTCCGTTGCGGCTTACACAGGTACGCTGCGCATCTTTGGCTCTGTTTCAGGGCTGAATTTAGGCAAAAATGCATCCCTGGTTCGTCCATGAAACGGAGAACAGGGACGCACCAGACCCCCTGCTGCGAGCCGCATCCATCGGAGGTGTGAACCCGCCCTCATACAGTGCTAAGCACTGCTACCTTGCTGGGAGGGGAAATACTCACCACGTGGTTTGCAGTGCATTGTTCCAGAACTCCCAGGCAGCAGGCAGACAGAGGGAGCCTGCATTCTCAGCCAATACAGCTTGTCAGGAAACTGGCGCTTTAACCACTTGCCGACCAGCCGCCACAGTTTTACTGCGGCAGAATGGCACGGCTGGGCAATGCGACATTATGTTACGTCGCTTCCCCCTGTGGCCACTAGGGGCACGCGCGTGCCCACTGCACGCTCCCCCCAGCCGATGCAAGTGTCCGGCAGTCACGATCACCACCGGGGCTCCCGCAATCACCGCTGAGACACGGAGAACCGAGATCTGTGTGTGTAAACACACAGTTTCCAATTCTCTGAGGGGAGAAGTGACAGATCATCTGTTCATACAGAGTATGTACAGCGGTCTATCTCTTCTCCTACACAGTCCCCTCCCCCCTTAAATTAGAAACACACACTAGGGAACACACTTAACACCTTGATCGCCCCCTACTGTTAACCCCTTCACTGCCAGTGACATTTTTACAGTAATCAGTGCATTTTTATAGCACTGATCGCTGTATTAATGCCAATGGACCCAAAAATGTGTCAAAATTGTCCGATGTGTCCGCCATAATGTCGCAGTCCTGATAAAAATCGCGGATCGCCGCCATTACTAGTAAAAAAAAAATAATAATAAAAATGCCATAAAACTATCCCCTATTTTTAGACGCTATAACTTTTGCGCAAATGAATCAATATACGCTTATTGCATTTTTTATATGTAGAAGAAAATATATCGACCTAAACTGAGGAAAAAAATAGTTTTTTTATATATTTTTGGGGGATATTTATTATGGCAAAAAGTAAAAAATAATGTGTTTTTTTTCAAAATTGTCGCTCTATTTTTTTATTATAGCACAAAAAAATAAAAACTGCAGAGGCGATCAAATACCACCAAAAGAAAGCTCTATTTGTGGGGAAAAAAGGACGTCAATTTTGTTTGGGTGCAGCGTCGCACGACCGCGCAATTGTCAGTTAAACCAACGCAGTGCTGAATCGCAAAAAGTGCTCCGGTCAGGAAGGGGGTAAAATCTTCCGGGGGTGAAGTGGTTAACAGACAGGCGGAGCTCTGAGGAAAGTAGAAGTTCAGGTGGGTGAACAACCCTCCCTCACATTTTCATTCGTTTACAAAAATTGGAATTGATTTTCATCATATTTTTCGTCAATTAATTTAATTAAAATTTCATTTTTCTTTTTCTTTTTTTTTTTTATTACAGAAAACATGCAGCTGACGAAAATATTTTTGTCAACAAAATTAACACTGATGGAAATGTTTTGAGATTAATTAGTATTTTTTATGTGCATATATGTTCAGAATTAGATTTCATCACTATAAGAAGTGGAGCACTATACTTTTTTAAATTACAGTATCTCACAAAAGTGAGTACACCCCTCACATTTTTGTAAATATTTTCTTCTATCTTTTCATGTGACAACACTGAAGAAATGACACTTGTCTACAATGTAAAGTAGTGAGTGTACAGCTTGTATAACTGTAAATTTGCTGTCCCCTCAAAATAACTCAACACACAGCCATTAATGTCTAAACCGCTGGCAACAAAAGTGAGTACACCCCTAAGTGAAAATGTCCAAATTGGGTCCAATTAGCCATTTTCCCTCCCCAGTGTCATGTGACTCGTTAGTGTTACAAGATCTCAGGTGTGGGGATCGGGTGTGTTAAATTTGGTGTTATCGCTCTCACTCTCTCATACTGGTCGCTGGAAGTTCAACATGGCACCTCATGGCAAAGAACTCTCTGAGGATCTGAAAAGAAGAATTGTTGCTCTACATAAAGATGGCCTAGGCTATAAGAAGATTGCCAAGACCCTGAAACTGAGCTGCAGCATGGTGGCCAAGACCATACAGCGGTGTAACAGGACAGGTTCCACTCAGAACAGACCTCTCCATGGTCCACCAAAGAAGTTGAGGTCACGTGCTCAGCATCATATCCAGAGGTTGTCTTTGGGAAATAGATGTATGAGTGCTGCCAGCATTGCTGCAGAGGTTGTAGGGGTGGGGGGTCAGCCTGTCAGTGCTCAGACCATACGCCGCACACTACATCAAATTGGTTTGCATGGCTGTCATCCCAGAAGGAAGCCTCTTCTAAAGATGATGCATAAGAAAGTCCTCAAACAGTTTGCTGAAGACAAGCAGACTAAGGACATGGATTATTGGAACCATGTCCTGTGGTCTGATGAGACCAAGATAAACTTATTCGGTTCAGATGGTGACAAGCGTGTGTGGGGGCAACCAGGTGAGGAGGACAAAGACAAGTGTGTCTTGCCTACAGTCAAGCATGGTGGTGGGAGTGTCATGGTCTGGAGCTGCATGAGTTCTGCCGGCACTGGGGAGCTACAGTTCATTGAGGAAACCATGAATGCCAACATGTACTGTGACATACTGAAGCAGAGCATGATCCCCTCCCTTCGGAGACTGGGCCGCAGGGCAGTATTCCAACATGATAACCACCCCAAACACACCACTGCCTTGCTAAAGAAGCTGAGGGTAAAGGTGATGGACTGGCCAAGCATATCTCCAGACCTAAACCCTATTGAGCATCTGTGGGGCATCTTCAAACGGAAGGTGGAGGAGCACAAGGTCTCTTACATCCACCAGCTCCGTGATGTCGTCATGGAGGAGGGGAAGAGGACTCCAGTGGCAACCTGTGAAGCTCTGGTGAACTCCATGCCCAAGAGGGTTAAGGCAGTGCTGGAAAATAATGGTGGCCACACAAAATATTGACACTTTGGGCCCAATTTGTACATTTTCACTTAGGGGTGTACTGACTTTTGTTGCCAGCAGTTTAGACATTAATGGCTGTGTGTTGAGTTATTTTGAGGGGACAGCAAATTTACACTGTTATACAAGCTGTACACTCACTACTTTACATTGTAGCAAAGTGTCATTTCTTCAGTGTTGTCACATGAAAAGATAGAAGAAAAGATTTACAAAAATGTGAGGGGTGTACTTACTTTTTTTGAGATACTGTATATACACTATATTGTCAAAAGAATGGCCAAACGTTCCCATAGATACACTCCTAAACCTTGTGGACAGCCTTCCCAGAAGAGATGAAGCACTAACACTACAGACTAATGCCCGTGCATACGATCGGACATTCCGACAACAAAACCGTGGATTTTTTTCCGACGGATGTTGGCTCAAACTTGTCTTGCATACACACGGTCACACAAATGTTGTCGGAAATTCAGAACGTACAAGACTTACGACGAGCCGAGAAAAATGAAGTTCAATAGCCAGTGCAGCTCTTCTGCTAGATTCTGAGCATGCGTGGAACTTTGTGCGTGGGAATTGTCTACACACGCTCGGAATTTCCAACAACAAGTTTTGTTGTCGGAAAATTTGAGAACCTGCTCTCAAACAATTGTTGGCGGAAAGTCCGACAGCAAATGGTCTATGGAGCATACACATGGTCTGACTTTCCGACAACAAGCTCACATCCAACATTTGTTGTCGGATAGTCCGACCGTGTGTGCGCGGCATAAGACTTGGATGCCATTAAAGTTCATGTGTGTGTAAAGACAGGTGTCCCAATACTTTTGGTAATATAGCCTATGTTCACAATTTGATTTAATCACTATAAGAAGCGAAGCTCTATACTTTTCTTAATTATATATATTAGTCTTGAGGTATACATGATATACTTTTTTGGTGTTGGCTTGCCCTGCGGACAGGTTATTGGGTGGTATTGGGTGGCTGAGCGGGTCAATATTTTATATATTATTGTAGACAATTGTGGCCTTCCAATTTGTAGTAACAGTTTGGCGAAGACCCTTTTCTGTTCCACCATGACTGTTCTCCTGTGTACAAAGCCAACTCCATAAAGACATGGTTTGACCAGCTTGGTGTGGAGACACTCGAATATCCTGTACAGAGCCCCTGACCTCAACCCTACTGAACACTTTTGCATGGAATTGGAATGCCAGTTGTAAGCTAGCTCTTTTCATCCAACATCAGCACCTGACCTCTCAAATGGGCACAAATTCCCACAGACACACTCCAAAGTCCTGTGGAAAAATCTTCCCAGAAGAATAGAGGTCATTATAACAGCAAAGAGTGGCAACTCCTTATTAATGGCCATGTTACTGGAATGAAATGTCCCAACAAGCGGGGGGTGGGATGGTCAGGTCAGCGGTCCAACAACATTTGGTCATGTATTGTAACTTTATTTTCTTTAGAGGAGAGTAGTGGACAAAAATGATATTCTATGATTACTAATGGAAACTAAATTCAATATAGTGTAAAGCCTCGTACACACGATTGGAATTTCCGACGGGCATTGTGTGTTGACAGACTGTTGGCCTAAAATCGCTCCATCGGACAATTGTTGTCGGATTTTCTACGGAAAAATGTTGGATGGCAGGCTTATAAATTTTCCGCGGACAACAGTCTGTTGTCAGATTTTCTGAGCGTGTGTACACAAGTCCTTCAGACAAAAGTCCAAAGTACAAACACGCATGCTCGGAATCAGTGCTCACCAAACACAACATTAGCAGAAGGTGCCCAAAGGGTGGCGCTAAAGAGCTGAAAAGCCACGTAGTATGTCACGATGTTCGTATTTGTTGGCCGACAATTGTGTGCCGTTTGTATGCAAGACAAGATCCTGGCCAGCGCCCTTCGGACAAAAAGTCTGACGCTTTGTCTGCGGAAAATCAGATCGTGTGTACGGGGCTTAAGTGTTAGCTTCTGATTTAGTTTCTGTTGGTTCAGCGCTTTGGAACCATCAAGCTGAATGAAGCCAGTTGTGTATCAGATGCAAGATTGAAACATTTACTCACATGAAAAATATGAAAGCAATAATGAAGCCACGGGACCAACAAGATGACAGCCCAGATCTGCTGAACAGAAAACAAAATTAAATAAATAATGAACATGGAGAGAAAGAGATGTCCAGAATGTCCCTTTTCAGGCATCCTCTGCATCAAATACAAAACTGAAACATTTACTCACGTGATCAACATCAATGCAATAATGAAGACACGGTGCACATAGAATGAGAGCCCCGATCTGTGAAATAGTAAATAAAATGAAATGAAAAATAGACAGGGAGAGAAAAAGATATCCAAGATGCCCCTTTCTAGGAATCTGCATATTGAGATACTTTACCCAAAATTGCTGTTTGATTTAGCTTGATTTATTTTAGCACCACTGGAGCCTAATCTCTCCCTAACGCCAGGTCAGAGCTGTCACAAACTTGAGCTCTTTATAGTCCCATGCAGGGCTTTTTTCTCAGAGAATAGGTGCAGGAACTCCCTCCTTCCGAGTCACCTCTTATGTCCACCCCCTACCCACCTCCGAGCACCGTTCCTTGGTTCCACTCCCTACCCACCTCCGAGCACCATTCCTTGGTTCCACCCCCTACCCACCTCCGAGCACCGTTCCTTGGTTCCACTCCCTACCCACCTCCGAGCACCATTCCTTGCTTCCACCCCCTACCCACCTCCGAGCACCGTTCCTTGGTTCCACTCCCTACCCACCTCCAAGCACCATTCCTTGGTTCCACCCCCTACCCACCTCCAGGCACCATTCCTTGGTTCTGCTCCCTACCCACCTCCGAGCACCATTTCTTGGTTCCAACTCCTACCCACCTCCGAGCACCATTCCTTGGTTCCTCCCCCTACCCACCTTCGGACACCATTCCTTGGTTCTGCTCTCTACCCACCCCCGAGCACCATTCCTTGGTTCCACCCCCTACCCACCTCTGTGCACTGTTCCTTGGTTCCACCCCCTACCCACCTCCAAGCACCATTCCTTGGTTCCACCCCCTACCCACCTCCGAGCACCATTCCTTGGTTCCACTCCCTACCCACCTCCGAGCACCATTCCTTGGTTCCACTCCCTACCCTCCTCCGAGCACCATTCCTTGGTTCCACCCTCTACCCACCTCCGAGCACCATTTCTTGGTTCCACCCCCTACCCACCTCTCAGTAATGGATACAGAATCAAGTATCAATTTGTGGTGCTAAGTAATTTGTATGTAATTTGTTGAAAATGTTAGGAAGTAAAATAGATCCCCTGTAGCCAGCAACAATGGAGCACCCCCAGCAACAATAGACTCTGATTAGCTAGCAACAATAGACCTCTCCCTCAACAGTAGATGTCTCCCAGAAACGATTGTCTCCCTGTAGCATAAGAGTCCCCCAGCAACAATAGATCCCCCACCAGCGACAACTGACCTCCCCAGCAACAACAGACTCTCCCCCTGTAAAAATAGATCCCCTCCAACAACAATAGATCCCCCAGCAGCCAACATCAATAGACCCTCCAGTACAACCCAGCACCCCTTGCCATTACTGCGTTTCCCCATGTTCCTGCTGAAAAAAAGCCCTGATCCCATGACAGCAGTCACAGCATTGAAGATCACCATGTTTTGGATGCATTAGCTCCTAATGCCCCGTACACACGAGCGGAATTTCGGTCGGAAAAATCCTGGATTCCGACGGAATTCCGCTCAAGCTTGGCTTGCATACACGGTCACACAAAAGTTCTCCGAACTTTCGACCGTCAAGAACGCGGTGACGTACAACACTACGATGAGCCAAGAAAATGAAGTTCAATGCTTCTGAGCATGCGTCCCATTGTTTCCGAGCATGCAATGTTTTTTTGAGCGTCGGAATTGCATACAGAGGAACAGAGGAATTTTCTTCAAGATCTTTTTCGGTTGGAAAAATAGAGAACCTGCTCTCAATCTTTTGCTGGCGGAAATTCACACAGAAAAAGTTGGATGGAGCATACACACAGTCGGAATATCCGCCCACAAGCTCCCATCACACTTTTTTTTACGGAAATTCCGACCATGTGTATGCAGCATAATGCCACGTACACACGATCGGAAATTTTGTCCCACAAAAGACCGATGAGATTTTTTTCGCTGGAAAATGCGACCGTATGTATGCTCCATCTGACTTTTGCTAGCCGAAGCCAGCAAAAAATTGAGAGCATGTTCTTAATTTTTTGGTTGGGAAAAGTTACTATCCAAAATTGCGATCGTCTGTGGCACGTCTGTGGCAATTCCGACGCGCAAAATTCCTACGCATGCTTGGAAACAATTCGAGGCATGCTCAGAAGCATTGAACGTCATTTTCTCGGCTCGTCGTAGTGCTGTATGTCACCGCGTTCTTGCCGGTCGTAATTTCAGCGAACTTTTGCGTGACCGTGTGTGTGCAAGGCAAACTTGAGCGGAATCCCGTCGGAAAAACCATCATATCTTTTTCCATCAGAAATCCAATCATGTGTACGCGGAATAAGGCTCAATTCACAACTATGCATGCTGCTTTTGAGCATTTCAGCAGTGCTTTTTGCTGTGCTCTCTGTGTGTTTTTGACGCGTTTTGGATTCTTTTTTTTTCTTTTTATTTGGCCAATTTGTTGCTGGGCAGATTAAATAATGCAAAATGAGTAAAAAAACGCAGTAAAAATGCACTACATGCTTTTCTGCTGCTTCCCCATTGAAGTCTATTAAAACAAGTTTTAAGAGTTTTAAAAAAAGTCCCTGACTTTCGAAAAACGCAGAGGCACAAAAATACATTGATGTGAATGTGCTCCGTAAGAACCCATGTTAAAAACAATGTCCTGCGTTTCTGCAAAAAGCAGGAAAAAACACATTGATGTGAACCGAGCCTAATACCCTGTGCACACGATAGGATTTTCCAACAACAAAATCCATGTATTTTTTTCCGAAGGATGTTGGCTTAAACTTGTCTTGCATACACACGGTTACACAAATCTTGTCGGAAATTCCGAACGCCAAGAACGCGGTGACGTTCAACACGTACGACGAGCCGAGAAAAGTGAAGTTCAATAGCCAGGGCGGCTCTTCTGCTTGATTCCGAGCATGCGTGGAACTTTGTGCGTCGGAATTGTGTACACACGATCGTAATTTACGACAACGGATTTTGTTGTCGGAAAATTTGAGAACCAGATCTCAAACATTTGTTGGCGGAAATTACGACAGCAAATGTTCTATGGAGCGTACACACGGTCGGACTTTCCGACAACAAGCTCACATGCAACATTTGTTGTCGGAATATCCTATCGTGTGTACAGGGCATAATGCCGCGTACACACGATCGGACATTGATTGGACATTCCGACAACAAAATCCATGGACGTTGGCTCAAACTTGTCTTGCATACACACGGTCACACAAAGTGGGTCGGAAATTCCCAACGTCAAAAATGCGGTGACGTACGTCACGTACGACGAGCCGAGAAAAATGAAGTTCAATAGCCAGAGCGGCTCTTCTGCTTAATTCGGAGCATGCGTGGAACTTTGTTTGTCGGAATTGTGTACACACGATCGGAATTTATGACAACGGATTTTTTTTGTCGGAAAATTTGAGATCCAGATCTCAAATTTAGTGTGACGGAAATTCCGATGGAAAATGTCCGATGGAGCCTACTACACGGTCGGAATTTCCAACAACAAGCTCCCATCGAACATTTTCCGTCAGGAAAATCCAACCGCGTGTTCGGGGCATTAGACTGTAACTACCCTGTTTCCCCGAAAATTAGTCCTAGCGTGATTGTCGGCGATGGCTGCAATATAAGCCCTACCCCCCATATAAGCCCTAGTTAAAGTCCTTGTAAGTCTTTTTTTCAGGGTAGGGCTTATTTTCGGGGGAAACAGAGTAGGGCTTATTTGGTGGGTAGGGCTTATATTGCAGCCATCACCGACAATCATGCTAGGTCTTATTTTCGGGGAAACAGGGTAGTACAACAATGAAAATAGAGTTGCCTTCTTGAGCATGATAAAAACACAGGAAACTGAAGGATGATCCATAATATGAAAATATTCAAGCAGGAACACACTCTGCAAAATATACAATATAATCTGACCCATAGACTCACTCTGTACGTACTCACCACATCTGCTTTACTTACCCAATCTGCTAACAGACGTTTGGATGACTCTGAACAAGAAAAATAAAATGTATTTTTTTTTTAGAAAACTCCTTATTTACCATGTACATTGGACTTAATAAAATTCGGTGTAATGTAAAGTTTGGTGTGTTCTGTGAACTTTGTTATTGATCCGCGTTTTTGTGTAACTGGTGATAGTTAGTCCTATTCAACTGGGACTTGTTCTGTAACGTTGAAGATGTTTTGTAGCTTCTCCAAGCCACTTCTCCAGCTCTATTGAGTGTAAGGAAGATGTTCCACTATTTACAGTCACACAAATAGCACAGACTATGCGCTATCACCAAGGAATGTGTCAAGATGGATGTTGATTGTCCAAGAACATGACAGAAGATGTAAAATTTTATGAATTTACCCTGTTCTAATTACATAAAACAATCATTAAGGGGTCAGGAAGCCTGGGGCATGTCTTACATAAGAAGTATGGGAATTTTTTTTTCCCCATATTCATACCTACCTAGGTGGATGCAGCATCGGTCCGATGCTGAATCTGTCCCCCGGCGTCTCTGCACTGAGTACTGAGCCATCGAACATCGCCAATGGCTTGGTTCCCTCAGCCCCCCGAGCAGAGACCTGCTGCCTGTCCGTCAGCAGCTCTCCTCTCTGCCCCTCCACGCAAATTGGAGCGTTGAGCTGTAGAGGGGGCGGGGAGCGGCCTTCTCAGATGCCTATCAGTCCAGGCACCTGGCGGATACAGACTCCCAGAGTCGGGATGACGCGGAGCCTGGACTGATCTGTGTGACGTCAGCGGAGAGCGGACTACAGACCGCTGTCTGCTGAAAATGGGTCACAGGAGTGCAAGCGAATTACACTCCTGTGACCCATAGGAGGAGCCCAGCCAAAATGAGCTCAGGCTGGACTTCTCCTTTTAACCTACCCGCACTGATTATGATCTTCTCTATCACTCCCACACCCCATCTAAACAGGAATTGGAGTTTATCAGAATGCTGCAACATTGGGCTTAGATAGTCATAACACATATCTAAAGACAAAAAACTGACATCTCAGAAAATCTGAATCTGAAAGATTTTTATTTTTTGGGCTAAATGAGCTGGACTTTCTCTAAACCTCCACAAAGTCGTTAAAAAAAAAAAAACAGGCCATTGAACAGAAGGAAGACAGAACACATGGAGTAATATAGTGATCCATTATATAGCTGGAGTGTCAGAAAAACTAGAACGGATCTTTACAAATATCTCATCCCTGTGTCCTTCAACCCTAACAATACATGAAGCAAGTAAATCCAAAACACCCAACAGCAAGCATGAAGAGTGGATGTCATTATACAGTCAGGTCCATAAATATTGGGACATCAACACAATTCTAATCTTTTTGGCTCTATACACCACCACAATGGATTTGAAATGAAACGAAACTGCAGACTTTCAGCTTTAATTTGAGGGTTTTTACATCCAAATCAGGTGAACGGTGTACGAATTATAACAGTTTGTAGATGTACCTCCCACTTTTTAAGGGACCAAAAGTAATGGGACAATTGGCTGCTCAGCTGTTCCATGGCCAGGTGTGTGTTATTACCTCATTATCCCATTTACAGGGAGCAGATAAAAGGTCCAGGGTTCATCTCAAGTGTGCTATTTGCATTTGGAATCTGTTGCTGTCAACTCTAAATATGAGATCCAAAGAGCTGTCACTATCAGTGAAGCAAGCCATCATTAGGCTGAAAAAACAAAACCCATCAGAGAGATAGCAAAAACATTAGGTGTGGCCAAATCAACAGTTTGGAACATCCTTAAAAAGAAAGAACGCAGCAGTGAGCTAAGCAACACCAAAAGACCCGGAAGACCACGGAAAACAACTATGGTGGATGACCGAAGAATTCTTTCCCTGGTGAAGAAAACACCCTTCACAACAGTTGGCCAGATCAAGAACACTCTCCAGGAGGTAGGTGTATGTGTGTCAAAGTCAACAATCAAGAGAAGACTTCACCAGAGTGAATACAGAGGGTTCACCACAAGATGTAAACCATTGGTGAGCCTCAAAAACAGGAAGGCCAGATTAGCCTTTGCCAAACAACATCTAAAAAATCCTTTACAGTTCTGGAACAACATCCTATGGACAGATGAGACCAAGATCAACTTGTATCAGAGTGATGGGAAGAGAAGAGTATGGAGAAGGAAAGGAACTGCTCATGATCCAAAGCATACCACCTCATCAGTGAAGCATGGTGGTGGTAGTGTCATGGCGTGGGCATGTATGGCTGCCAATGGAACTGGTTCTCTTGTATTTATTGATGATGTGACTGCTGACAAAAGCAGCAGGATGAATTCTGAAATGTTTCGGGCAATATTATCTGCTCATATTCAGCAAAATGCTTCAGAACTCATTGGACGGAACTTCACAGTGCAGATGGACAATGACCCGAAGCATACTGCGAAAGCAACAAAAGAGTTTAAGGGAAAGAAGTGGAATGTTATGCAATGGCCAAGTCAATCTGACCTGAATCCGATTGAGCATGCATTTCACTTGCTGAAGACAAAACTGAAGGGAAAATGCCCCAAGAACAAGCAGGAACTGAAGACAGTTGCAGTAGAGGCCTGGAAGAGCATCTCCAGGGATAAAACCCAGCGTCTGGTGATGTCTATGCGTTCCAGACTTCAGGCTGTAATTGACTGCAAAGGATTTGCAACCAAGTATTAAAAAGTGAAAGTTTGATGGATGATTGTTAATCTGTCCCATTACTTTTGGTCCCTTAATAAGTGGGAGGCACATATACAAACTGTTGTAATTCCTACACCGTTCACCTGATTTGGATGTAAATACCCTCAAATTAAAGCTGAAATTCTGCAGTTAAAGCACATCTTGTTTGTTTCATTTCAAATCCATTGTGGTGGTGTATAGAGCCAAAAAGATTCACATTGTGTCGATGTCCCAATATTTATGGACCTAACTGTAACTGCAAAGAGCCACAACTCTGTGTTAATGACCAGATTTTGTCCAAAAAGCTCATAGAGTTGTGATGGTCAGGTCAGGGGTCCGCCAACATTTTGTAAATTTATTTTCTTTCGAGGAGAGTAGTGGACAAAAATCATGTACTAAGATTAGTAATGGGAACTAAATTTGATATATAGTGTAAGCAGTTTGTGATTTGTTGCTGTTAGTTCAGCACTTTGGTACCATCGGGCTTCATGAACCCAGTCGTGTATCAGATACAAGACTGAAACATTTACTCACATGATAATCACCAAAGCAATAGTGAAGCCATGGGACTTTTAAGTCATTAGACAGAAGTTTGTACATACAAATAACCCAACAGCCAAACGCAAGGGAAGAAACCTGGTATATGCCATGCAGTGTAGTGAGAAATATAAAGACCTGTATATTGAGGAGACACAGAGGCGTATCTAGTGAAAAAGGCGCCTATGGCAAGCACTGAAACTGTTCCCCTGTCAAAACATTTGAAACCCATCTTTCAGATAACTTTAACAAAAAAAAAAACCAGCACCAGTTTGATTAAACATAGCACTGGATATGTTTGTTTACATTTCCCTGGAGTTCCCCTTTAAGTAGAGCCATCCATGCCCACCAGCCTGCCTCTGACATTTCCAATCCCCCCCCCCCAACACTCCTCCTACCACAGCATGGACACTGTTACCCTGCACTCAGACCGGCTGTGACCTCTCCACCGGAAGCTCTCCTCCCTTATTTTCCCTTTTGCCACAACCAACATGGCTCCCGGCTGTCTGCAGCAACATGCCATGAATACAGCATCCCTATGGCAACGGTATGTCTTCCTGTGCAACTTTATTGAGGTCACTGATGCATAGACAGAGGCTGCAGCCTCAGACAATGGTGCACCATGGGAAATCTACAGACCAGTCCCTCAAGGTCCAACAAGACTTATACATTCAGGGCCGATCCTAGGGTCACCGACGCCTGGTTGCAGAAATATTTCTGGCGCCCTCACATGGGCGTGGTCATCTTACCAACCCCTCCCTGTTACAAATGTTTCTATGTCAACAACTTAAACAGAGATGCTCCCCTAAGGAGTCTTCGTTACCCTGGGATCCTCCCATGATCTCTTAACAATAAACAAATTACAGGAAGAGGGTACACTAACGAAACCTGGAGGGGGGTCTCCCTCATGGTCACAGAGAGGGCTTCTGTTAGAAAGTCTGGTAGAAAGAGCCCCCAGACATACCACAGACATAGTACAGGAGACGGTCAGAGACCGCAGACATGATACAAGAGATTGGTATAGGTCATATGGGTAGGTGTAACCAGATGTTTTGGGATTCTTATTTTGACAGGATTATTAAAGTATATTGATATAAAATCAACAGTCTATTATGCTAAATCTTACAAAAGAACCTTAATGTTGATGTATGTTAGTATGTTGATTGAGCTGTAGAGAAGATAGGACATCTGTGAGGTGACCTACAAACTTTTGTCTCTATGTTAGGGTTCAGGCCAGAGAACCTCCACTACCCTACAAGAGAGCCATCGGCACAATCTCATCTGTATCCCAACCACTGGAGGATTACTCAGACCTACCCTGAGTGAGTGAATTCAGGATGGGTTGCAGCTTCTCTTTGATCCGTTCCTTGTCCCGTTTCTCCTCCCTGGTGAAGAGATAGAGGTCCCGGGTCTGGTCACGGATGGTAGTCTGGCTTTGGAGGATATTGTTTTTCACCCAATCGCTGCCGTCATCCAGATTATCCACTACAACCAGCACATTCTCCCTACCTGTGTGGTGGGAAAAAGTAATGAGATGTCATTGGTCAAAGCAGTGATTTCTGCAAAAGATTTTGGAATGTTTAAGTGGAAATTATTATTAAAACTGAACTCTGTGTGCACAAAAAAACTCTCATTGGCAGCAAAGGATATAAATCCACTCTGTGTACACCAAAAATCTTTTTAAACCCAGTTATTACCTTAAAACCCAGTTGTAAAACCAGCTATTCCTTAAAAGTAGCAGTGACATCAGTTGTCCAACTTTCGGCCAACAAATGTTGGATGGCAGGCTAGTAAATTTTCGGCGGACAACGTTTTGACGTCAGATTTTCGTATGGTCAGTACACAAATCCGTCACACAAAAGTCGAAAGTACAAACACGCATGCTCGGAATCAATGCTCACCAAACAATGAAATTCGCAGAAGGGGCCCAAAGGGTGTCGCTCAAGAGCTGAAATTCCTTGTAGTACGTCACTACGTTCGTGTTTGTGGCACGACAATTGTGTAACGTTAGTATGCAAGACAAGATCCTGGCACATGCCCTTTTGACAAAAATCAGATGATTGGTTGGCCAACAATCGTACCGTGTGTACGAGGCTTGAAGCCTCGTACACACGATCGGATTTTTCGCAGACAAAGCGTCAGACTTTTGTCCGAAGGGCGTTGGCCATAAAATTGTCTTGCATACAAAACGGAACACAATTGTTGGCCAACAATCACGAACGTAGTGATGTACTACATGGCTTTTTAGCTCTTCAGTGCCATCCTTTGGGCACCTTCTGCTAATGTTGTGTTTGGTGAGCATTGGTGAGCATTGGTGAGCATTGCTTCCGAGCATGCGTGTTTGGACTTTGGATTTTTGTCTGTACACACGCTCAAAAATACCGACAACAGACCGTTGTCCACGGAAAATTTATAAGCCTGCCATCCAACATTTGAACATGGAAAATCCGACAACAATTGTCCGATGGAGCATACAAATGGTCGGATTTTAGGCCAACAGTCTGTCATCACACATTTCTCGTCGGAAAATCAGATCGTGTGTACGAGGCTTTAGACACAGGTGGAGGATTGCACGAGCAGATTATATTTGGATTTCTGCACAAGAATGGTGGATCACTCCTCTTTGTAACTTTTTTGATTGATCGCTTTTTCATGGACTGGAATGTTTGAATAGTTCATGCCTTTATTAATTGTTATATTTACACTTTAGTTTTTAGTATTAGCGCAGCACTTTTTTTTATACATATGTAGAACCCTTTACCAGAAGGTAGGTGCTAGAATAACATTTTTCTGGGTCTAAGATATCAGTATAGGCAAATTTAGCCAGGCCTGTGCTTTAGGCTAGGCCTGTTTGTTTTCATTTGGGGCTGCGAGTGTTTAGTGTAGTGGTGGGTGTGACCACCTGTGCTCTGACTCAGAGACGCCTCCCCTGCTTTCAGGAAGATTGTTCTGGAACAGAGGTTGGACCTGAGGTTTGAGTGGATGGCAGCTCATGTGAGGAGGTCTGACCAATTACCTTTCGGTGTTGGCAGGGGGCAGGCTTCCCATATAAGCTGGGTCACATGCTGTTAGGGAGGTTCTGACGCTGCAGGAGAAAAGGAGAATGGAGTTGTAGGTAGCTGCCGCAGGGCGTCCCCATGTGGGGGTGCGCCAAGCGCGGAGGAGGGATGTAGGAGCTGCTAGGATGTATTCCTGGATAAAGATCTTCACCATGGAGTTAGTGTCAAGCTGCTGTGACCGGGGAACACAGGACTTGCACTATGGAGAAGATCAGTGAAGAAGAACAGTAGGACTGAGGAGAGTAGAACAAAGTTCTGTGACCGGGGAACACAGAACTTGCCCTTTGGAGAAGGTCAGTGTGAAAGAAGCAAAAGGAGAATTGTTGAGAGTAGTGCAGAATGCTGTGGCCGGGGAAGGCAGCGTTTGCAGTTATGGACTGGCCGGGAACAGTAGTCCGCTTATTACCATGTGCTAGGCCGTCTGGGAGAGGTACCGAGTATCTCTGGCCTGGTAAAGCACTCTGATAATACCTTCCAAGAGATTGTGTAGCTACTAAATTCACTGAGCCACCGGGGAGAGGTAGTGCATGCCTCTGGCTTATTGATTTGCTAAAGTAACACCATTCAAGAGATTTTAATAAAGTAACAAAGCACAACCAGCAAACTGGGGTTATTCAGAGTGATCCCTTTTTGTCTTACTGGAAGTGATGATACAGGAGTCTAACAGTTTTGCAGCAAAGGATTTCTACAAGAGGAGTTTGAGGTAGTGATACTCTGCTGGAGTCAGTGTAGAGGAGGAAGAGGAGCAATAGTCTGCAGTGGAGATATGCAGGAGAATGGAGCAATAGTCTACAGTGGAGATATGCAGGAGAACAGACTGTGAATGTTAGAAGTGCATCATTTTCAGGGCTAAAGCTGCTAATCAATGTTCTACAAATGTGATGACAATTCGAAAAGTGCTGTGGGCATCCTATATCTTCCTTTACCCCAACCAAGTTGTATCCCACAATAAACGCAACAAAACTACGCAAATGACTGCTCATTGTCTCAGAGGTGATAGATGGGGGTCTGGCAGCAGGGTGATTTGGTGGATGTTAGTAACTAGTGGTAACCAACCGCTACACATATCCAATTAAAGCTATGCATTTTAGACCCAATAGCACAGAAATATTTTTGGGTTTACTGACACCCACTACTTTTTAAATCAATACAATTGTGTTTGTATTTAAAAGAGAAGTGTGGGAATAAAAAAAAACAAAAACCTACACGTTCATCTAGATGGCTGAAGCATTGATATGATGCTGCACCTGTACCCTGCTGGCTCTAAACCAGGGGTCTCCAAACTAGGCATGATGGGAATTGTAGTTCCTGAACAACTGGAGGCCCATAGTTTTGAGACCCCTGCTTTACACCATGAACTAAGAGATCAAAGACCACTAACCACTCAGTTCTCGGGTCTGCTCTTAGCACAGAGTGGTGACTGTCAGTCACTGGCTCTCTGCTCTGCCTCTCCAGTGCTCCCCAGAGCACCAAATTGTAGAGGGAATGGAAGTGGCTAGCTCAGGCTCTCTGTAATGTGCTGCTGAGCCAGCTGCCAATCATCAGCATCTGGGTGGATCGGGACATGACTGTCGGCATTCCTGCAGAGCCTGGACCGCCTCTGTGCAGTGGCGTCTCCAGCTTTCATATTTTGGGGGGCACATGGGGGGACAGGGACAAATGCAATTATATATATTTATATATACTGTGTATATATATATATATATATATATATCCTGGGGCCCTTTACTACGATCCCACAACATCCCTTTCACATGTTCTGCAGTGAGCTCCCTTCCTACTGTATTGGGGCCTCCCCAGGGTAGCAGAAAACAAGAGATATATGTCATCAGCATACCAAGAAAATATAAGGGTCCAAAGCAGTGGGAGAACTATCAGGGTTGCAGAGGTTTCCCTGGTGTTCTGCCACTGTGGGGTTCCCCAGCCTCCTCTTGCTGTCCTGCCCCTGCTATTGACAGTGCTGGTCTGGCATCTCTTGGAAATTACAGGCTGGTTCTCCTGTCCTAAAGACGGGAGAAATCAGTCTGTTTCAGTAACTTTAGTCCTGGTGGAGTCCTTCCTGCAACTCGCTCTTCTCCCTGCCAATGAGGATGCAGGGGAAGGAGCAGATCGGGCAGCCGTAGTTGTGTGAACGCTCACATTATGCAGTGTCAGTGAGCAGAGGGAGAGGGGAGAAATCACCCACAGGAGCTAACTGGGACGCTTTTTTTGTAAAAAAAAATAATTGGGGGGGCACATGGTGGGGCACAGCATAATGTTGGGGGGGGGGGTCAGGGCCCCCTCTGGCCCCCCCTAGTGACGCCATTGCCTCTGTGATGTCAGCAGACAGCAGACTTTAGCTCGCTGTCAACCAAATCTGGGTCACTGAGAGCAGGACTACCTGCACTCCTGTGACCCACAGGGAAGTATGGACCAAAATAGTTTTGGCCATACTTTTCCTTTAATAATATTATTTCTAACTGTAAGTTAATTAATAAATAACATTGTGTAATAACTCACCCAAGACTTGTGACATGTGTTTGACCTCTTCATCATAAAGGGACTCGGTGATGTCGGTGATGTTGATCCGCCCCCTGGTCTTGGAGTGATACAATATGGCGAAGGAACATTTGGAGACCTGGTCCCTGAACTCCCGGAAGTTGCTCTTGGTGATGCAGAATGGAACCACCTTTCCTGCAGTTTTGAGGGCAGCCGACAGCCAGTTATACTCATCCACTGAGCTCCAGGAGAAGATTCCGATGACCTGAGATTGCACAGCCAGGGTGATTAGCGAGAAAAATTTGACATATCACTTAAAGAAGCAAACCAACCAAAACCTGGGAAGATGGGATCCTCTGTCAAATTTGTATTGCTGCCTGAGCTTTCCTTTACTCTGCCTTGGTATCAAGGGGACAAGAAACAAATGAGAACTTCCCAAAAACTGATGCATAACTCTCAAATAACTGCACTTTCCTCCAATTCATAACAGTCTGACAATAAGTGATGTGATGTTGACGTTAAATATGGAAGTCTGGAGAAGACAGACTGACCAAATGAGCCACTTGGTGGAAAGTTCTTTCTCCAGCCTCCCTTTTGAATTATACCTGGTTATTGTAATGTGACAAAAATGTCACATTACAAATTTTATTGAAATAGGCAAACTGTTTAAATCTAAACTCCAATCAGGAGAAAAAGAAAAATATTAGGTGCTTTCCTTAGTTTTTTTTTTTTACAATCTGGTCCAGTGTTTTTTTTTCCCCCCAGACAAGTCCCTTAACACCCCCGTTTTTATTGCATCCTCTGCGCCACACTTCCCCTTTCCCACCTCCCTGGAAAATAATGGTGGCCACACAAAATATTGACACTTTGGGCCTAATCTGGACATTTTCCCTTAGGGGTGTACTCACTTTTGTTGCAAGAGGTGTAGACATTAATGGCTGTGTGTTGAGTTATTTTGAGGGGACAGCAAATTTACACTGTTATACAAGCTGTACACTCATTACTTTATATTGTAGACAAGTGTCATTTCTTCAGTGTTGTCACATGAAAAGATAGAAGAAAAGATTTACAAAAATGTGAGGGGTGTACTCACTTTTGTGAGATACTGTGGAATAGATGCATTACACACGGAGTGATATATTTCAAGCATTTCTTTCTTTTAATTTTGATGATTATTGCTTATGCCCCATACACGCGATCAGAATTCCAGCCAGCAAAAGATTGAGAGCAGGTTCTCTATTTTTCGGTCGGTAAAAGTTCCTATCCGAAAATGCGATCGTCTGTATGCAATTCGGACACGCATGATCGGAAACAATTCGACGCATGCTCGGAAGCATTGAACTTAATTTTCTCGGCTCGTCAGTGCATTCTTGGTGGTCGAAAGTTCAGAGAACTTTTGTGTGACCGTGTGTATGCAAGGCAAGCTTGAGCGGAATTCCGTTGGAAAAACCATCCAAGTTTTTTCTGACAGAATTTCTGATCCTGTGTATGGGGCATTACAGTGAGTGAAAACCCAGAATTCAGTATCTTAGAAAATTAGAATATTACAGAAGACCAATAAAAAAAAGATTTTTAATACAGAAATGTTGGGTTGCTGAGAAGTCTGTCCATGTACAGTATAGTATGCACTCAATACTTGGTCGGGGCTCCTTTTGCATGAATTACGGCATCAATGCGGCGTGGCATGGAGGTGATCAGCCTGTGGCACTGCGGAGGTGTTATGGAAGCCCAGGTTGCTTTGATAGCGGCCTTCAGCTCGTCTGTATTGTTGGGTCTGGTGTCAATCATCTTCCTCTTGACAATCCTCCACAGATTCTCTATGGGGTTTAGGTCAGGCGAGTTTGCTGGCCAATCAAGCACTGTGATACCATGATCATGTGACCAGGTATTGGTAGTTTTGGCAGTGTGGGCAGGTGCCAAGTCCTGCTGCAAAATGTAATCAGCATCTCCATAAATATAGCAAAAAAGTGCAGCGCTATGAATTGTAATTGGTGTTAGTTGATACAAATATAAGTGTACCACAACTAAAAGTGCAAAAGTGCAAATAATATCCGTGATTATGAACCATAAATCGTATAAAATCAATACAGTGCACATCAAGAGTTGATCGAGCAAGTGTTCAATGCATCAATAATGCACAAAATACAAATGTCCATATATAATGGATAAGTGACTTGAATTTATGAGATAAAATCCTGGTGCACTGTGAAGTGAATCATTCATGAATAATGGGACATGAAAAATAAACTTGACCATGTGACCACCTGTCAGGGCTGGGCTAAGCTCTTCCTTCTCTGAGCTGGCCGCTGTTGATGATATCCTGCTCATCAGTCCTGCCTACTTAAAGCCGTCCAACTCACTTTATCTCTGCCTTCGCCTTTGGTCACATCTCAGAGACTTTTCTCCTGAGTTCCTGTTGAAGACTTGCTCGGCTGACGTCCCTTCTGGCTCCTGATCCTGCTTGCTGTACTACTACGTTGATCTCTGGCTCTCTGACATTGGTATTGGCTGACTACCCGATCCGGTTACTGAACTCTTGCTAGGCTTACTCTGTTTAACTTTTTATTATTATTAAACAAGTGTGATTAACTGTACTTCTTTCTCAGTCTAATTCATGGTTTCTGACACCACCACAGAGAGATGGGAGGCTTACCGGAAAGCCAGTGACCGCTCTTACTCAGGGGGGTCATACAAGGCTTGTTGGATCTGAGATCCGTTTGGAGAAATATCCTGGTAACTGAAGCCTGGAGAGATGTCCCGATGTGCTGGGCTTTCACCACCACATGGTTTCCACAGGCGCTGAGCGGTATTCCAATCCAATGCCGCGGCCAAAAGTGCAAGTGAAAAAATATATAAAAAAGAAAAAGAAAAAACTCCAATAGCACAATAATGCTACAAAAATGCTTTATTGGAGGGAAATGCAATGCTGCATGCAACGAGAAGACCCACAACCGAGTCACTCGATTAATCAGATAAAAAATTGGAATTCAAAACAAAGTAAAATCACATCAATGTGTGCGGGTGATCGCCCATGCGCAGAGCTTGTGTGCGTAGCGTCCCGATGATCGTTTCGTCATACGTGATGTCATCAGGGGTATACGCCCACACGCCTGTGCCAATGCTCTAAATCAGAGGTTCTCAACACCTGTCCTCAGGACCCACTAACAGGCCAGATATTATGTATTACCTTGGGGAGATGCAGACTAGAATACTGCAATCACTGAGCAGCAAACGATATCACCTGTGATGGATTTCAGTTATCTTGCAAACCTGGCCTGTTAGTGGACAGGAGTTGAGAACCACTGCTCTAAATAGTACTTTGGCAGAACAGAGAAGCACTGCAATTGGTCAGATCAAACGATCCAAAGGTGCTGTTTAAATAAACATGATCTCACAAAAGTGAGGACATTGTTCATTATAGCGCAGATATTTCTTCTATCTTTTATCTAGCATCTCCATAAAGCTGGTCAGCAGAGGGAAGCATGAAGTGCTGTAGAATTTCCTGCTAGAGGGCTGCGCTGACTTTGGACTTGATGAAACACAGTGGACCAACACCAGCAGATGACATGGCTCCCCAAATCATCATGGACTGTGGAAACTTCATGGAACTTGGATTCTGTGTCTCTTCCCTCTTCTTCCCATCTCTGGGACCTTGATTTACAAATGATATGCAAAATTTACTTTCATCCGAAAAGAGGACGACTGAGCAACAGTCCAGTCCTTTTTCTCCTTATCCCAGGTAAGATGCGTCTGATGTTGTATCTGGTTCAGGAGTGGCCTGACACAAGGAATGCGACAGTTGTAGCCCATGTCTTGAAGCACTGACACCAGCCGTAGTCCACTCCTTGTGAATCTCCCCCAAATTCTTGTAGAGGGTGTCAATGACTGTCTTCTGGACAACTGTCAATTCAGCAGTCTTGCCCATGATTTTGTAACCTACTGAACCAGACTGAGAGACCATTTAAAGGCTCAGGAAACCTTTACAGGTGTTTTGAACTAATTAGCTGATCAGAGTGTGGCACCACGAGTCCAAAATATTCAAGGTTTTCACAATATTCTAATTCTCTGAGATACTGAATTTTTGGGTTTTCACTCGCTGTAAGCCATAATCATTAAAATTAAAAGAAAGAAATGCTTGAAATATATCACTCTGTGTGCAACACATCTATATAATATACAGTGGAACCTCGGATTACGAGCATAATCCGTTCCAGGAGTATGCTCGTAATCCAAAGTACTCGCATATCAAAGCGAGTTTTCCCATTGAAGTCAGAGGCGGGGGCACTGGAGAGCCTCGGAAACGGCCGAAAAGGCCCGAGGACACTTCGGCTGACCTCTGCAAACCTCGCAAAGACTTCCTACCTGAGATTTGCCGAGGTCAGCCATGCTGTCCTTGGGCCTTTCTGTGCATTTCCGAACGTGATGTTTGGCTCTGCTCGGCTCAAGGCGCCCCCCCCCCCCCCACCTCAAGCTAAAAGCAGTACTGCACATCGCTTTGGCCTGAATCGTGCTCGTTTTGCGAGACAACACCCGCAAACTAAGTTACGATTTTTAAAAATACAGTGCTCATATTGCGAAATGCTGGTTAACCGCATTACTCGCAATCCGAGGTTCCACTGTATGAGTTTTTTTTTTCTTTTTGAATTGAATTACTGAAACCAATTAACTTTTTGATGATATTCAAATTTTTCGAGATGCACCTGTATATAGTGGGTAGAATAATTGATTTTAACAGTAAAATAACTGGATTTCCAATTGTAACACCTGAAAATAGCTGATTTTTTTTTAATGATCTCAACTTCCTCTATAAGAGGAAACCCTCAGAGCAAACAGGGCAATGCTGCATAAGCAGATACCAGAAGAAGAAATGACTCCTGCGAACAAGTGGACAACCAGACAGATGGTACAACAACACAGGCCTTGCTGCCCTCAAGGATGGGGAATCCTAGTAGACAAAGAAATAAAAAGGAAAAGGGGGAGCACCAGCCATGTGCATTATCTTTTGTAAAATAATTTATTGAATAAAATGATAAAAGAAATTACTCACAAGCGGTTGTGGAACAAGGTGCAATGTGAAACAAGCACGGACTAGCAGCAAATGGTTCTATGATGAGCAAAACCTTCCAAAAGTCTTGGAGGAACATACAAGCATCACTACCGGCTGACGCGTTTCGAAGGGAACGTCCCTTCTTCATCAGAGCTCAACAGTGCATTAGCTCTCATTAATCTGCTACTTCTCCTTCACTGTCCAGTCTCCAGGTAGAGATGTCATTTTACCCAAGCTGTGCCCCTGCTGCTGCAGTGGAGTTTGGGGACCTACCTGTGATGTCTGGCAGGCGTAACCGTTCACTGTACTGGCTGAACAGGATTACAAATCTTTGGGTAGCTGGTCCGTACACACGTATGTAAATCAGCCATGTAATTAAAGTGTATTCATAGCCAAAACATTTTTAAAGATTTAGATAGAATGTGATTTTTTTTTTTTTTTCGTTTCATCACTCTCTGCTGGGTATTTTGTCTTTGTGACCCTTGTCACTGGAACAGAAATGTATGAAAATCCAAAACATTTTGAAGTTGTATAATAGGAGGCAAGGGGGGAATTTTCCAATGAGGGCAATTTTTTGGGTAACAACCGTGTAAGTAAGGTAGTATGGTACCTCTCAATTTAGGGCAATTTCCTCTCACTTCTTGTTGTGTCTTATGCCGCGCACACACGAGCGGTTTTGCCGTCGGAATAAACTCCGAAGGTTTCTCCGACGGAATTCCATTCATGCGGTCTTGCCTAAACACGGTCAAACCAAAGTTGGACCAAAGTCTGACCGTCCAGAACGTGGTGACGTACAGCATGTACGACGGGACTAGAAAAAAGAAGTTCAAGAGCCAGTAGCCAATAGCTTCCATCTCATACTTGCTTCAGAGCATGCGTCATTTTTGGTCCGTTGGAACAGCATACAGACGAGCGTTTTTCCTGATATTGGTTTCGTCTGAAATATTTAGAACATGTTCTATTTCTAGGTCCATCAGAATTTTCAAAAAAAAAAAAGTCCGATCAGGCCCACACACGATCGGAATGGACAATGAAAAGCTTCCATCTGACTTTTTCTGTCGGACATTCCGCTCGTGTGTACGCGGCTTAATAATGAAGATAATTTCTCCAGTGATACAAAGATAGCAAAAAATAAATGTACATAATTCTTATTCTGCTGTAAGATATAATATTCTCTGCGTAGTGTACTCACATTGCTCCTCTCCTCTTCCTGCCAGGCCCTGTGTGATATGAAGATGCATATGCCAGTAATGGTGGACAGCAAAACCAGAACAACCTTCAGGAGGAGACATAAGAGGATGGTTTTATATTACTAGATAGACCTCATAACGGCACACCTTTGTAAGTCCACGCAGGGGCGTACCTAGAGCCCACCCCCTCAGGCGGAAAGGCGGCGCACCGCATGTTAGCACGTCAACGTCAGGTGACGTCACATGTAGCGCCTCCGCACACTGCGGCCTGGAACCCGGAAGAATCCTCCTCCCTCTGCTCCCCTGGGTGGCCAGGACCCTCCTACTCATCCTCTGCAAAAATGGCGCTACTTTCAGTGGGATCACTAGGGTTGGTGTCACCTGGTGTAGTAAAACATGGTGTCACCCTCCCCCCAATTTTTTTTTCCTGTTTTCTGAAAATGTGCTAAAGATGCAGCACACGGGACTTTTGGTACGCTTTCAGAAAATGCAGAAAAAAAAACGTGCAACCTAATAGAAATCTATAGGACTGCAGCTATAACTGCGAGTAAAATGTAGGAAGACCCCCTTTACATTACACAGCCCCAGTACCTCTGGACCCCTTTACATTACACAGCCCCCACACCTCTGGACCCTTTTACATTACATAGCTCCCCCCACACCTCTGGACCCCTTTACATTACACAGCCCCTCACACCTCTGGACCCCTTTACATTACACAGCCCCTCACACCTCTGGACCCCTTTACATTACAAAGCCCCTCAAACCTCTGGACCCCTTTACATTACACAGCCCCCCACACCTCTGGACCCCTTTACATTACACAACCCCCTCACACCTCTGGACCCCTTTACATTACACAGCCCCTCACACCTCTGGACCCCTTTACATTAAACAACCCCCTCACACCTCTGGACCCCTTTACATTACCCAGCCCCTCACACCTCTGGACCCCTTTACATTACACTGCCCCCCACACCTCTGGACCTCTTTACATTACACAGCCCCAATACCACTGGACCCCTTCACATTACACAGCCCCCACATCTATGGACCCCTTTACATTACACTGCCCCCACTCCTCTGGACCCCTTTACATTAAACAGCCCCCCACACCTCTGGGCCCCTTTACATTAAACAGCCCCCCACATGCCTCCCGCTGTCCCGCTGTCTATTTTGGGCTGCTGTTTCTCTATCCCATTTTGCCCCCTGCTCCACTCTTCTGTGTTAGCGGTGGAGGCCCTAGGTGTCACCCCTCTGACGGGTGTCACCTGGGTGTGGAGCCAACCTGATACCCTCCCAATGTTTGGCACCCGGGGTGGAACCCCCCCATATTGGTACGCCACTGAGTCCATGGTTCAACAGGTCCTCACCGAGTGGTAGGTTGTGATCTGGAGATCTTCACGGATCATATATATTTGCAGTAGGATCCCAGCGAACACAAGTATTAACCTCTGTAGGAGCGTCTTCTGCAATAAAACAATGCCATCAACGTTACATATGTGTCCTGTATTAGCATTCCACGTCTCAGCAAATGAAAAGACAAAACAAGGGGCTGTCTGTCTCCTCCTATAATACTACGGCTTTTACTGATATCCCACTGTGTTTGTGTTGCTTCTCCTTTAAGGCTGAGTTCACACTGGCTTAAGAACAGGCATTTGAGAGGCGTTTGACAGGCGTTAAAAACACCCCTCAGACGCCTATGCACAAGATTCAATAGACAGCACATTGTGCTGTTCACATTACAAAAACATAAAGCGTTGGCGGCGCTTTGCTTTGCTTCAAGATTGAAGCTTCATGTCGAGTCAGGAGGCGTTGAAGCTTTTCAGCACCTCCCATTCAAGTCTATGGTAACACTCCGCAAACGCTTGGCAGGCATTTTCGGCGTGATTTCGGGGAGGTTGCGGAGCGTTAAAATCTGTCACTTTCCATTGTGGAGCAGTTTTAACGCTCATCAAACGCTACGAAACCACGCATAGGGCATTTAGGGAGCATTTTAACGCTTGGAAAGCGCCCCATTCTAAAGCTCATTGACGCCTGTCTGAAGCCCATACTAACGCTTTACAAACGTTATAGGAGCGTTTGTTGAGCGTCAGTAATTTAGCAAGTGTGAACAAGCCCTAACTGTCCTATCATAAGTTGTGGGGGGGGCTGTAATTGTTAAAGCAACATAGAAAGATCAGGTGACCTGCCCTGCCAGACAAGAAGGTGCTGTTTGACAGAGCTATGCAACTCTCACGGGGTGGATGGACAGAAATACAAATCCTTTGACAGATCAAATTAAAATATCAATAACTCAAAGTTCAGACAGAAAATAGGATATTTTTATATGTGTTGCCCCCTTAAGGAGAATCATCAGCATCATTACATGAAAAAACAGCTTACTTCCAGTCTCTGTCTGTGAACAATGATGCCCCGCCATGATGCGTTTCGTCACGTGATCTTGACTTTCTCAAAGAGAAAGTGCTGATGCTGATGATTCTTCTTAAGGGTGCAACACATGTATTAAACGAGCGAGTATTATTTGTGCAGTGTATTTGTTAATGTTTCATATATTATTTTACTTTCATTTTACTTCACAGGTGGGTCAAACACATGGGTAAGCAGTTGGTGTGGATGGTGGCGGGGCACCTTCACTGGTGGTGAATACAGCAACAGTTGGGCACATACTGTATATGACTCTGGAGGAGAAGGACTTTGGTGAAATATAAATTGAGATTAACACATTGAAGACATGTTTTTTGGTGCTTTATGGACATTTATTTTATATAATGTGTGCACTGACAGTTTCTTCACTGTGAGGAATAAAGCTTTAGAGAAACATAATTGTAAGTAAAAGTCACCTTTATGCTACATCTACCCTAATACAATACCATAAAGACTACTTTTATAGTCTTTATAGAATTTACATCTTATATTGTACCATCATTTTTTATTATTACCATGTATAGCGCTCTTTTATTCAAAATCACATAATAATTATAGAAGGACAATTGCAATAAAACAAGAGGTGTGTGTTGTATGAGACAGGCTGGACGGGGGTTCCACAAGAGCTCACAATCTAAAGGAAGATACATGTTGTAGTCATTTTTACTGACAAATCATGAAGAGTGAAGTGGCTTTGCTGAAACTGATTTCACCACAAAATTTTGCTGAAATGGAAATCATCAGGGTGAGCGTAATGCACATAGATGTGTGCTATGCCATATGGCAATGTGCATTGCTTTAAAGCAACCTATTGAAATTAAATGGTCTGGAACCACACCAAAGGCACCAAATATGGTGGAAAAACTCACAGGCATACTCTAGTTTGCACATTCCCACCCTTGAATCGATGGAACGATACAAGAGAGGTGAGTTATGCCCTGTACACACGATCGGACATTCCGACAACAAAATCCAACGGATGTTGGCTCAAACTTGTCTTGCATACACACGGTAACACAAATCTTGTCGGAAATTCCGAACGCCAAGAACGCGGTGACGTACAACACGTACGAAGAGCGTACGAAGAGCCGAGAAAAATTAAGTTCAATAGCCAGTGCGGCTCTTCTGCTTGATTCCGAGCATGCGTGGAGTTTTGTGCGTCGGAATTGTGTACACACGGTCGGAATTTCAGACAACGGATTTTGTTGTCGGAAAATTGGAGATCCAGATCTCAAATTTTGTTTGTCAGAAATTCCGGTGGAAAATGTCCGATGGAGTCTACACACGGTTGGAATTTCCGACAACGAGCTCCCACCGAACATTTCCCGTCGGAAAATCCGACCATGTGTACGCGCTAGGGATGAGATTCGAGTTCATCGGCTGTTCGCAAGTTCGCAGAATTTGGGGTGTTCGCGGCAAATTCGAATGCCGCGGAACACCCTTTAAAAGTCTATGGGAGAAATCAAAAGTGCTAATTTTAAAGGCTTATATGCAACTTATTGTCATAAAAAGTATTTGGGGACCCGGGTCCTGCCCCAGGGGACATGGATCAATGCAAAAAAATTTTTAAAAACTGACATTTTTTCAGGAGCAGTGATTTTAATAATGCTTAAAGTCAAACAATAAAAGTGTAATATCCCTTTAAATTTCATACCTGGGGGGTGTCTATAGTATGCCTGTAAAGGGGCGCATGTTTCCTGTGTTTATAACAGTCTGACAGCAAAATGACATTTCAAAGGAAAAAAAGTCATTTAAAACTACTCGCGGCTATTAATGAATTGCCGGTCCGACAATACACATAAAAGTTCATTGATAAAAACGGCATGGAAATTCCCCACAGGGGAACCCCGAACCAAAATTAAAAAAAAAAAAAAAATGACGTGGGGGTCCCCCTAAATTCTATACCAGGCCCTTCAGGTCTGGTATAGATATTAAGGGGAACCCCGGCCAAAATTAAAAAAAAAATGATGTGGGGGTCCCCCTAAATTCCATACCAGACCCTTCAGGTATGGATTTTGAGGGGAACCCCGCACCAAAATTTAAAAAAAAAACGGCGTGGGGTCCCCCCAAAAATCCATACCAGCCGTTTTTAAAACTTTTTTTGCATTGATCCATGTCCCCTGGGGCAGGACCCAGGTCCCCAAACACTTTTTATGACAATAACTTGCATATAAGCCTTTAAAATTAGCACTTTTGATTATTCATGTTTGTGTCCCATAGACTTTATCGGTGTTCGCGTGTTCAAACAAACTTTTTTCCTGTTCGCATGTTCTGGTGCGAACCGAACAGGGGGGTGTTCGGCTCATCCCTAGTACGCGCCATAAGGCTTCCATCGTAACAGGAAAATTACATTTCACATAAATTTCCCAAAACCAACATATTGATCCAGCCATAAATTCAAAGATTCACTCACATATTTGTAGATAACCCAACAGGACAGGAGGGACCCTTTCAGGAGAACTGTTATAGTCAAAAGGACCTGTAAGGAAGAGGATAGAAGTACATTAGACATTTTGGAGGGTTCACATAGAACAGCATCATGCCAGCTGTGGAGGAATTGCACATTCATCTTAAGCTCGCCAGTTCCTAAATGTCTTGCAGGACAATTTTATGGGTCAGATGGTAAATGCACCAACAAGAAACAAAGCGTTACTAGACCTACTGATTATCAACAATACAGACACCTGATCACGGATGTGGAAATACGGGGCAATTTAGGAAACAGCGGTCACAGGTCAATTCGTTTCAGTATAAATCACACAAATAGGAAACATAAGGGGAATACAAAGACACTGAATTTCAAAAGAGTCAAATTCCCTAAACTACAAACCTTGCTAGAAGATATTAAATGGAGTAAAATCTTAGGAACAAAGAACACGGAGGAAAAATGGGTGTACTTTAAGAGCATATTAACCGGTTCAATACGGGGCATTTTCACCCCCTTCCTTCCCAGACCAATTTTTAGTTTTCAGCGCTGTCGCACTTTAAGCAACAATTGCGCAGTTGTGCGACGTTGTACCCAAACAAAATTGACGTCCTTTTCCCCCCACAAATAGAGCTTTCTTTTGGTGGTATTTGATCACCTCTGCGGTTTTTATTTTTTGCGCTATAAACAAAAGAAGAGCGACAATTTTTAAAAAAACACAATATTTTTTAATTTTTGCTATAATAAATATGCCAATTTAAAAAAAAAAAAAAAATTTTTCCTCAGTTTCGGCCGATACGTATTCTTCTAAATATTTTTGGTAAAAAAAATTGCAATAAGCGTATATTGATTGGTTTGCGCAAAAGTTATAGCGTCTATAAAATACGGGATAGATTTATGGCATTTTTTAAAAAAAAAATATTTATTTATTTTTTTTACTAGTAATAGCGGCGATCACAATTTTTTTTCATGACTGCGACATTATGGCGGACACATCGGACACTTTTGACACATTTTTGGGACCATTCACATTTATACAGCGATCAATGCTATAAAATTGCATTGATTACTGTGTAAATGTGACAGGCAGTGAAGGGGTTAACCACTAGGGGGCGGGGAGGGGTTAAATGCGTTTCCTAGGGAATGCTTCTAACTGTAGGGGGAGGGGACGCACAAGGGGAGGAGACCGATCAGTGTTCCTCCATTCTGGGAACACAGATCTCTCTCCTCTGAGCTGACAGGTCGTGGATCTCTGTGTTTACACACAGAGATCCACTGTCCGGCCCGGTTAACGGGCAATCGCGGGTGCCTGGCGGACATCGCGGGGCACACGCACCGGGTCCCGAGCAACGCGGTGGGCACGCGCACGCGCCCCCTAGGTGGCCGGGAACCCGAGGCCGTCATATGACGTCCACCCAGGATGGGAGATCCCATCTGTGGACGTCATATTACTATAGGCGGGTAGGGAAGTGGTTAAATAGGGGTATTAGTCAGAGCACCCAATGGGAAAATAAATTTAAAAGAGCTAATAAAAGCCCTAGGTGGCTTAACTCCAATGTAAAAATGCAGATAAAAACAAAGGAGAAGGCCTTCAAAAAATACAAGGCTGAGGGGTCATCCTCAGCATTCCAACTTTACAAAGTATGCAATAAGAAATGTAAGGGTGCAATCAGGACGGCTAAGATGGAACACGAAAAGGCACAAAGCGGAGGAGAGTAAAAAAAATCCCAAGAAATTCTTTAAGTACATAAATAGTAGGAAAGGGAGGTCAGATCATATTGGTCACATAAAGAATGATGAAGGGAATCTGGTTGCTAAGGATGGAGAGATGGCGAAGGTATTGAATTTATTGTTCTCCTCAGTCTTAACGAGAGAGAAGGGGGGCTTCACTAACCAAAACTGCAAAATTTATCATCAGGATTCAGGACACGTCACAGGAAGTACCCTCATGGCTAACAGAGGATAGAATTAGGAATAGACTTGAAAAACGTAACACTAATAAGTCACTGGGACCAGGTGGCTTGCACCCGAGGGTCCTTAACCCTGTAAGACCCCAGGTTGTAATATTAAAACATCAATTTAAACTCTACTAAAATGAACCAGCATTTTTTTTTTTTTCGTCTAAAGACCACATTTACATAATTAGTAGTTCCTATTGTTCAGCCTAGCAGTGCTATTGGATGGTAAAATTTGTAAATAGGCCTGTTTACCTGAACATTAAGTCAGCCAAATTGTGAACTTGTCTTAAAGCACACAACCGGACTTGATAAGGGAAGATTAAAGTAAGTAAACTACCTGAAATATCTTTGCTGTGATCAATAACATGTCTAGATCATGCATATATGAAGGTACTGTTGAATGCATTGAAAATATTAGATTTTGAGCTTGTTATGTCTGTGTTGTAATTTTACAACTTTGGGTTAAAGGAGTAGCAGAATTTGCCCCAACACTGATTTTTCTGGTGAGGATATCACTAATGATGCATTCTCCCTCAATACACCATTGGAGTACTTCCGAAGGTTTGTGTCAGAAGACATGATCCAGGCTCTGACAGATCACACCAATGAGTACAGCAGTCTTAAAAAAGGAGCGTCAATAGATACCAGCACAAAATAAAAAGAAGAAATGATTGGAATGTAGATGGGCCTAGTTCAAATGCCGGGAGTGCGTATGAACTGGAAAACAGACGCGCAGTACACCCCTGTTTCAGAAGTGATGTCACAGAACGGATTCCAGACTCTCTTGCAATCATTAATTTTTGTAAACAATTTGACAGTGTCTGAGATGGGGAAAAAAAGACAAACTTTGGAAACTCAGACCATGGCTTGATGTGTTCAGGGATAAATGCCTGCAGGTGGTTCCAGAAGAACACAACTCTGTGGATGAAAAATTATGATTCCTTTTAGGGGGAAATTTAGCAGCATGAAGCAATGCATGCGTGGCAAACCACATCCATGGGGGTTCAAGGTGTGGGTAAGGATAGGCATCTCTGGCATACTGTGACTATGATGTGTACCAAGGCAGTGTGAACGAAATACGTGCTAGATCTGAACTTGGATCGTCAGGAGATGTTGTGATGAAGCTGGCCTCCACACTTCCATAAGGTCACAACTACAAGATCTATGCAGACAACTATTTCACCTGCGTCCCGCTGATTGTTAAGCTGTTTGACCAGGGAATTCATTACACTGGAACAGCCAGGCATTTGTTGTTGGAAATTCCGACCGTGTGTACGCGGAATAAGAGTGGTAAGGATGTGGAATTCTCTTCCACAAGCAGTGGTTTCAGTGGGGAGCATCAATTAATAAAAAAAAAAAAACTATTAGCTAAGCACCTAAATGACCTTAACATACAGGGATATACAATGTAATACCGACATAAAAGCACACACATAGGTTGGACTTGATGGACTTGTGCCTCTTTTTTAAACATTGCCTACTATGTAATTGCAAAAAAAATCCAGGAATGTGTTATATTACGGATGAAAATAGAAGCTGCGCTGCTGAAAATGGCGCATAAACAGCAGAGCCGGCCGGCTGCAAACAAAACCCGTCCAAGAAGGCGTGGTGACATCAGCACGTATCCTCCCCCAGACGCGTTTCGTCATAGCCGGCTCTCCTGTTTGCTGATTTTACTTTTTTAAAGTGTAAGTGTAATACTTATATTTTTAAATAAATACTGTTTAAGGCAATATTATGCTATGGTTGGTCTTCTCTCTTTATGCATGGCTGAGGTACTGAGTTTTTTTGTCTGAGTCGTACGGCGCCTGGAGCGTTTGGAGAATTCATACAGTTATCCAAACAAAGCTTGCCAAACAATCTTCCATACAAGCAAAAGGCCTTGGCTGGGCTATAGCCATCTGCCTGGTTTTGCTTGCCAGCTGGTAAGCGAGTTTTTCTTAAGGTGGTGGCATGATTTGTTGATCAAGCTCACTTTGGTGTCTTGGATCATAATTGAACTGTCGTTTCATCACATTTTTTACTTACAAGGAATTGTTTGGATTTAACCTTAAAGCAGTGCAGCTTCTCCTTTCCATACTTTGTTTTGTGCATATCTCACAATAAGTTGCTGCTCATTGGACTGTTTTCAGTTATTACTTTTTGACATATTTATTTCATTATCTTTTACTGAGCGCGGTTTTTCCCCTTCATTTTGTGTTATACTGCGACCTTGTTTTTTTTTTGTTAAATTCAGATCAACAGAGGTGGATAAGGGCAGCTTTAATTTAGAACTTTTATAGAACTTGCTCAAATTTTTAAATGGTTTGTGTTCACCGATTTCTGGATGTTTCCATTCTTCATTAGAATAATTTACTTAAGCGCTGATATGATAGATTAAGACCTAAATAATATGTGAAACACTAGTTCAGCTGCAACTCTTTAAATGTGCTCTGATACCACATACATGATTAGTAATAAAATAGTAATAGTGCGCTTAAACCCAACTTATATATAATGATACACAGTGCTGTAAACACCAATAGTCTGTAGGTATACAAAATAAACAAAAATTCGTAATATTATATTATTACTTCTTCTGTGGGTAGACGTAAAAAAATGCGTACAGTGCACATGCAGTGATAATACAAAGATGAAAAGAAAGTTCCAACGAAAAAATCACCGCCACCCAATGGCATCACGGGGGGGGGCACAGAGGGGCCCCTGACCCCCCCTAACATTATGCTGTGCCCCACCAATTTAAAAAAAAAAATTTCTTACAAAAAGGCAATGTCTTTTTGTTTGCATTCGTAGCGGATGCACCACATCTTACTCAGGCCGCCTCTGGAGTAACACAGTCTCTATTGAGAGGGAGAGCGTCCCCAGTCAGCTCCTGCGGGTGATTCCTCCCCCCCTCCCTCTGCTTGCTGACACTGCATAATGCGAGCGCTCACACAACCATGGCCGCCCGATCTGCTCCTTCCCCTTCATCCTCATTGGCAAGGAGAAGAGCGAGTTGCAGGAAGGACTCCACCAGGACTCTCAGTTACTGAAAAAACAGACTGATTTCTCCCATCCTTAGGACAGGAGAACCAGCCTGTAAATTCCAAGAGATGCCAGACCAGCGCTGTCAATAGCAGGGGCAGGACAGCAAGAGGAGGCTGGGGAACCCCACAGTGGCAGAACACCAGGGCCCGGTGGCAAGACAACCTTTGCAACCCTGATAGTTCTCCCACTGCCACCCTACCACCATTCTACCACCCTGGGGGGACCCAATACAGTAGGAAGGGAGCTCACAGAACATGTGAAAGGGCCGTTGTGGGATCGTAGTAAAGCGCCCCAGGATTTTATATTTTATTATATTATATTTTATATATATATATATATATATATATATATATATATATATATAGCAATATCTGACTCCGGGGTCTTACCATTCTATCTTTTTGAAGGTATGCAGGAACTTTACACCTAGGTGGAACTTTCTTTTTCCCTTTGTACTATCACTGCGTGTGTACGCATTTTTTTACGTCTACCCACAGAAGAAGTAGTAACAATATCATATTACCAATTTCCATTCTTCATTGCCATTTTTTGGGTAGAGATACCACTACTTATAGCACAGCCAATGTTACATTGGCCATCACCAACAGTTCAATTATCTCAATCACCAATTTCTTGATGCTGTAGTGTGCGTTTGCTACATTGAAATGTATTTAATCTTCCATTATTTACACAGCTACTACTTGAAATGAAGTTTTTAGATACTTACATTATACAGCAGTAAGTCCAATATCAAAAGCAGTATTACAGGTATCTGCATAATAAAAAATACAGTTTATGCAAAAGATGCACGTCCAACATGTTACACCACCCCACGTGTCCCTCTATCCCTCATTGTCCTTATAGTTATAATAATAATAATAATAATAATAATAATAATAATAATAATAATAATGTTTCTCCACCCCTTATGTCTTTCCACCCTACATGTCCCCCATGTCCCTATACCCCACATTCCCCCACGTCCCTATACCCCACATGTCCCCCACGTCCCTATACCCCACATTCCCCCACGTCCCTATACCCCACATGTCCCCCACGTCCCTATACCCCACATTCCCCCATGTCCCTATACCCCACATGTCCCCACGTCCCTATACCCCACATTCCCCCACGTCCCTATACCACACATTCCCCCACGTCCCTATACCCCACATGTCCCCTCATCCCTATACCCCACATTCCCCCACGTCCCTATACCCCACATTCCCCCACTTCCCTATACCCCACAACCCCCCCATGTCCCTTGTGACGGACCCCCATAATCAAGATGAGTCTGCCCACTGTAAATGCTTCCTCTGTCCGGTACCACACGATCCCAGATCCCACAGAGCACCCACTCATTAGCTGTAACTCAATGTAGGGTGAAAACAACAGACTGTTTCTGTTCCTAACAGATATACATTCCCCCCCCCCCCCCTTTGAATTCAGGGTGGGGTAAACTGTCCAATCAGAAATAAGGATCACTGGGGCATTCATACATTTGAACAATAGAACACCTTATCAGCAGGGAGGGCTGTTGGAGGAATTCCCCCCCTTCCCTCTCTGCCCTGCCCCCGGTTTACATGCCAGGAACACAAGTTCAACAGCATGAGACAACATACTATATATACAACATTCCAGTGTGGCTGTACAGCGAGTCCAACTAGCACAGATCAGACTGGGGTTCTCGGTTACCCTGTGCCCGACACAGTGGGATTTACACATAGGAGGGGCCAGGGGAGCTGGATAAGGAGTTTCCAGAGCTCTTTAAGGTAATCTGGGTTCCACAAGCCCCCCCACCCAAAGTGTCTCTCGTCACATCCCTATACCCCCCCATTCCTCCATGTCTTTCTACTTCACATGTCCTCCATGTCCTTCCACCCCACTTATCCCTCTACTTCATATGTTTCTCCCACCTTGATGTCCCTTCTCCCTAAATATTCCAGATGTCCCTTCAACCCTCATATTCCTCCATCCCTCATAACCCTTATGTTCCACCACCTCTCATGTCCAATATGACCCCCACCCCTCATGTCTCTCTAACCCCCACGCCCCTTATGTCCCTTCACTCCACATATTCCTTACATCTCTCTACCCTATAAATGTATACTATGTGACCTGAAAATTTGCTTTCTAGGCACACAGACCTACTGTAGTCATAGACAGGATCTGGAGCAACATTTCTGTGGGAACTTCTTTTTTTATTTTTCTATGCATGTCACTTCCTGCCCAGTAACCCAACTTGTTAACTGTAGACAAATGAAATGACATTTCAAGCCTTTTATATATACATTGGGATTAGCCACTTTTGTTTGTATAGAGAAGGGAAGAGCTAAAACCTCTCTCAGATTTTGGTTGCTGAAAATATCCCTGCTGGGGCAATTTACTCTCACTTCCTGTCCTGGAGAAGACCCCCACTCAGGGCTTTTTTTCTCAGGGAATAGGTGCAGGAACTCCCTCCTTTTCGAATCACCCCTTGTCTATGCCCCCTACACACCTCTGAGCACCGACCTTGGGTTCCACCCCCTACCCACCTCCCAGCAGCCTCCCTTCCAGGGAATACAGAACCAAGTAATTTGTATAGAATTTGATACTGATAACAAGAAAAGCAATAAAATAGATCCCCTGCAGCCAACAACAATAGACAACCCCCATTCAATACCATACCCCCAGCAACAATAGACCCCCAACTAGCAATAATAGATTTCCCAACCGCCAGCAACAATAGACCCCTCCCTCAACAGTAGATCCCTTCCAGCAACAAGTAACCCCCCTCCCACAACAATAGATCCTCCACCAGCAACAATAAACCTCCCCAGCAACACTAGACCCCCCACAACAATTAATCCCCCCCAGCAACCATTGATCCCCCAGCAGCCAGCATTAGTAGTCCCTCCAGTATACTATAGTACCCCTCGCCATTACATGCATTCTGTGTTGAAGGTGCAGGAACTGCGTTCCCCCGCGTTCCCGCTGAAAAAAAACCCTGCCCCCACCTATAACTGCCATAGCACTTTTGAGTAGACTGATTCTTTAATTCCATAGCAGCAAGATGATTAACTACAACTCTCTCTTTACCCCAGGGTGTAAATATGTAGACAGGTACTTACAACGAGAATCAGCAACATTTCTGGAATAGAAAAATAATACAATGTAAGTTATAATACAATTAATTAAAGAAAATAAAAACACAAATTTTGGTCAGAAACTTTGCACTGTATTTTTTAATACTGCGCCTCTGTATTCATTCATGAGTTCCTTTTCTCCATCTCTCTCTCTCTCCCTCTCCCTCTCTCTCCCTCTCCCTCTCTCTCCCTCTCCATCTCTCTCCCTCTCTCTCTCTCTCTCTCTCCATTCCTTTCCCTCTATCTCTTTCTTACTCCCTCTCTTTCCCCATCTCTCTCTCTCTCCCCCTTCAGCCCAGCACCCATCTTCTTTTTCATTGCTCTCTTTTCCTCCATCTCTTTCCTTCTTTTCCACTCCTTTCTTCTCTTCTTCATCTCTCTTGCTTGTTCCTTTTTCCTCACTTTTTTTCTTTTTTATTGCCCCCTCTTTACCTCTTTATCCCTCCCCCCTGCTTTGAAAGGAAATTCCAATGCCTATACCTGATTTAATAATTAGTTACTATTTCAGATTTTTGAATTTTTCTCATTTTGAATTTCCAAATTTCCGAATTTTCTAATCTATGAATGTATGAATGTACGAATTTCCGAATTTTCTAATCTATGAATGTATGAATGTACGAATTTACGAATTTTCTAATTTACGAATGTATGAATTTACAATTTTACAAATTTACAAACTTACAAATGTACGAATGTACGAATTTACGAACTGCGATCATAACGAATGACCCGAAAAACGAAAAAAGAAAAAAAAACGAATGAAACGAAAACGAACAAATTTTTTGGCAGTGCACATGTCTACCATTTTCTACTATCTCCCCCCCCCCCCTATTCTTTCAAGATTTTTCCCACTCCTCACTTGTCTCTTCCACCACCCCCACACCCCTCTTTCTTTCTCCCTATTCCCCAAATTCTTCTTTGAAAAACAATAGAATGTAGAATGTCTCTTTTCCTGGCTCTCTCTCCTCTCTCCTCCTTGTAGAATGTCTCTTTCCTGGCTCTCTATCCTCTCTCCTCCTTGTAGAATGTCTCTTTCCTGGCTCTCCTCTCTCCTCCTTGTAGAATGTCTCTTTCCTGGCTCTCTATCCTCTCTCCTCCTTGTAGAATGTCTCTTTCCTGGCTCTCCTCTCTCCTCCTTGTAGAATGTCTCTTTCCTGGCTCTCCTCTCTCCTCCTTGTAGAATGTCTCTTTCCTGGCTCTCGCCTCTCTCCTCCCTGTAGAATGTCTCTTTTCCTGGCTCTCTCTCCTCTCTCCTCCCTGTAGAATGTCTCTTTCCTGGCTCTCCTCTCTCCTCCTTGTAGAATGTCTCTTTCCTGGCTCTCGCCTCTCTCCTCCCTGTAGAATGTCTCTTTCCTGGCTCTCTCCTCCTTGTAGAATGTCTCTTTTCCTGGCTCTCTCTCCTCTCTCCTCCCTGTAGAATGTCTCTTTCCTGGCTCTCTCTCCTCTCTCCTCCTTGTAGAATGTCTCTTTCCTGGCTCTCTCTCCTCTCTCCTCCTTGTAGAATGTCTCTTTCCTGGCTCTCTCTCCTCTCTCCTCCCTGTAGAATGTCTCTTTCCTGGCTCTCGCCTCTCTCCTCCCTGTAGAATGTCTCTTTCCTGGCTCTCTCTCCTCTCTCCTCCTTGTAGAATGTCTCTTTCCTGGCTCTCCTCTCTCCTCCTTGTAGAATGTCTCTTTCCTGGCTCTCTCTCCTCTCTCCTCCTTGTAGAATGTCTCTTTCCTGGCTCTCTATCCTCTCTCCTCCTTGTAGAATGTCTCTTTCCTGGCTCTCTATCCTCTCTCCTCCTTGTAGAATGTCTCTTTCCTGGCTCTCTCCTCTCTCCTCCTTGTAGAATGTCTCTTTTCCTGGCTCTCCCTCCTCTCTCCTCCTTGTAGAATGTCTCTTTCCTGGCTCTCCCTCCTCTCTCCTCCTTGTAGAATGTCTCTTTTCCTGGCTCTCCCTCCTCTCTCCTCCTTGTAGAATGTCTCTTTCCTGGCTCTCTCTCCTCTCTCCTCCTTGTAGAATGTCTCTTTCCTGGCTCTCTCTACTCTCTCCTCCTTGTAGAATGTCTCTTTCCTGGCTCTCTCTCCTCTCTCCTCCCTGTAGAATGTCTCTTTCCTGGCTCTCTCTCCTCTCTCCTCCTTGTAGAATGTCTCTTTTCCTGGCTCTCCCTCCTCTCTCCTCCTTGTAGAATGTCTCTTTCCTGGCTCTCTATCCTCTCTCCTCCTTGTAGAATGTCTCTTTCCTGGCTCTCTCCTCTCTCCTCCTTGTAGAATGTCTCTTTTCCTGGCTCTCCCTCCTCTCTCCTCCTTGTAGAATGTCTCTTTCCTGGCTCTCCCTCCTCTCTCCTCCTTGTAGAATGTCTCTTTCCTGGCTCTCTCTTCTCTCTCCTCCTTGTAGAATGTCTCTTTCCTGGCTCTCCCTCCTCTCTCCTCCTTGTAGAATGTCTCTTTCCTGGCTCTCTCTCCTCTCTCCTCCTTGTAGAATGTCTCTTTCCTGGCTCTCTCTACTCTCTCCTCCTTGTAGAATGTCTCTTTCCTGGCTCTCTCTCCTCCCTGTAGAATGTCTCTTTCCTGGCTCTCTCTCCTCTCTCTTTCTTGTAGAATGTCTCTTTCCTGGCTCTCCCTCCTCTCTCCTCCTTGTAGAATGTCTCTTTCCTGGCTCTCTCTCCTCTCTCCTCCTTGTAGAATGTCTCTTCCTTGGCTCTCTCCTCTCTTATCCTCCTCACCCCATCCTGCACTCTTCTGTCTCTTACCCGCAGTGGTCTCTTCCTCTTCACCTCTCTGCTGTCTCTCCTCTGATGGATTGGTATCCTCTGTCTGGTTCTCATACTGGTGTTGCCCTTTTCTTCTCTCGCTTTCGTTTCCACCTGATGATGAGTATTAGGTGTGCTATTGGCTCATACGTCATACCACTGTCACACCTGGATCAATGTCTTCTTTTAACCCCTTCCTGTCTGGATAGCAGTCACTATGTCTATAGAAGGAAAGGTGGTGAACACAACGAGCAAAAGTGGAAGCAGATTCATTGAGACTGAGATGGAAGATGGGAGAAGTTTGTCACCGGCACACCAAGGATCTCCAGAATTGGGCTAAAGCTTTATTCAGCCATCACATCATGGTTACCCCTCGCTCGCGCCACAGCTCCCTCAGATCGTTCAGTAACTCCTCAGAAGTCGATCTGCGGAGTCCTGTTCTGTCTGGATTAGGAGGAAAGATGAACTCTGATGGGCGGAGTTATAGGATATCACTGAGGAGCTGGGGTTGGACGGTCCAGAGTGAGGAAAAAAAAAAAAGGGCAGCCTGCCAAGTTTTTCGCAACATTGTCTGTGCTGGTAGATAACTAGAAACATTGTAACTCTTCCTTCTTAGATCAAAGGAATGAAGGAGGGAAGTTTATCCACTTGTTTCTTACAAAGTTAAAATCTGTATTTTTTGCTAGAAAATTACTTGGAACCCCCAAACATTATATATATATATATATATATATATATATATATATATATATATATATATATATTAGCAGAGACCCTACAGAATAAAATGGCGATTGTTTCAATAATTTATGTCACACTGTATTTGCGCAGCTGCCTTTCAATTGCTATTTTTTGGGAAAAAATACACTTTAATTAATAAAAAAATAAAAATAATAATAAAAACAATAATAAAAAAAAAACAGTAAAGTTAGCCCAATTTTTTTGTATAATGTGAAAGATGATGTTACACCGCGACAATCGTAATCTTTATTCGAAGCAAAAAAAAAAAAATTGCGATTCTCATTTTACCCAGAATCGTGCAGCTCTAGTAAACATGTGTCTACCATCTTCTTGACTTCTTGAATTTAAAAAAAATTCTCATATGCCATGTTTTGTACCTTTTACATTTTTTCAATAAAAATCTATTGAAAAGTGAAAAAAAGGTAAACACAAATTTAATTTTCAAATAATTGGATAAATAAAGTGAATATCAACACATCTTTTCATCAATCAGCCCAATAATGTTTACACAATGATTAACAAAATATTTCGGCTATGGATCATTTTTGTTTTGTTACATAAATGTCTTTATTGAAGATTTTTTTTTACACATTTTAGATACATAAAAATATATAAAAGTTGACCTCTTTAACTTCTGTAAATGGGTGGAGACTGAGCGCTCAATAATACGTCCTGCTTTTCCGGATCAGTTTGCAGCAGATCTGTTCATTCATAGAACAAACAAACAAATCTTTGTCTATCCTGGGCGTCTGCATTCTTTCAGCAGTGAAACAGTTAAAAGCTCAGCATGTCAGTTCTCAGTGCTAATAAAGTTCAGAAAAAAAAAAAAAAAATCTCACCTGGATTGGAGCAGACATGGCTGCACAGCAAGTACAGGTAAGCAATGTTTCTGCATGTGTAATGTGCCACTAATTACTTTATTCAGCACAGAGTTGTGATTCTTAAAGAGGACCTGTCATGGCTGTAATACGGGAGCGCCCATTGCTATCTGCAAGGCTCTGCTGCTGTCATTCTGAGCTTTATTTCCTACTCGCTACCTCCACTAGTCCCGCTGTCCTCTACTCTTGCTACCTTCAGGGGATCCCTGAAAACTCATCTCTTCAGGGAAGCCTATCACGTCTCCAACTAATCTTCTACCACTTCCATAGGCTCATTCCCCACAGTTACAATCTTTTGTACCACCTGCCCCACCCTATTAGATTGTAAGCTCTTCTGAGCAGGGCCCTCTTAATCCTCTTGTATTTTATTGTATTATAACTTAAATGTCTTCTTTAATATTTTAAAGCGCTGTGTAAACTGTTGGCGCTATATAAATCCTGTATGATAATAATGTTGTTGTTGTTGTTGTTGTTGTTATTATTATTATTATTATTATTATTATTATTATTATTATTAGTCCCTGACCTGTGTAGCACTAACTCTCGTGGAGCTGCTGGTCCAAAGCGGGCCGCCACCCTCACTCCTGACACCTCTGTTTCACCGGCATGGGGTCTAGGGTTCCGTTGAGTTTACCTCTGGACGATGTAGACACCAACACTTGAGTAGATTTTTCAATGCTTTAATGAACAAATAATGAATCAAGTAGCAGGAAGGAGGTAGAAGGAAAGCTGCAGGGAAGCTCAAATACCTTTCCTTAGTATTCTTTAGAACATTCTCTGGAATTGAACACTTGTGTTTGGTTGAATACGCTCCCCTTGTGGGACTCAATCTTTGCCCGCCTGGATAGGCCTCTCTCACTTGCCTAGCAGTCAGTACGTAGCACGAACAAAAGTCTCTGCCACAGACTTGTTTGGAATAAAACCCGTACGATCCTCTGCCACAGGATGTATTGGTTTAGGATGAATGTCAGACACAGTACTTGAACCTTTAAGCCAACCTGGCAGTACTATGCAGTAAGATTACTTCAGGATACGTCCTCCAACCGAGTCACCAGGCCCCTCTCCAGACCAGCACTCTGCATGATCCTTCCATGATGGGTCCTCCCCTGGGATCTCCTCGGTTGTCCAGCTTCTTTACTCAGGATAGATGGCTCAGGACCATTCCTCTGCTGCTGTGGTAGGCCCCAGACAGGCTTCTGGGCCCACCCACGCGCCACAGCGACGCGGGCCTACGGAACGGCGGACCACGAGGTGGTACTCTAACGCATACCTATCGGCCAGGAGGGCCAGCAGGTGGCTGAAAATGAACCCCCTAAACATGGCGTCTGTCCCATAAATACCCTCTCCCAGAATGCAACTCGGAGGACCACCTTCACCGAGTTATCTCCGGGACAGAGGAGCACTCATACGCTTCAACACGTTGCTTTTCCAACACCAGCCCGTGGTGACAACGACACCCACTGGCACAGTGTGGAACTACACGCAACTCAGCCAAGCTGGAACAGAGGCAAATCTGACTTCCTCTAACAAGTAACCCACAAAATTTGCCCACTGCTATCCCCCCTCTGGAAATCCATTCAAGCCCTTCTCACAACTAGGGTTTCCACCTTGGTCCTGTCCACCGCTATGCCCATTCTGGAAATCCATTCAACCCCTTCTCAAGACTAGGGTTGCCACCTCGGTCCTGTCCACCGCTATGCCCATTCTGGAAATCCATTCAAACCCTTCTCACAACTAGGGTTGCCACCTCGGTCCTGTCCACCGCTATGCCCATTCTGGAAATCCATTCAAGCCCTTCTTACAACTAGGGTTGCCACCTCAGTCCTGCCCACTGGTATGCCCCTTCTGGAAATCCATTCAAGCCCATCTCACAACTAGGGTTGCCACCTCATCCCTTTAAACCCGAACACATATGAATGGCAAAGGTTCTGAGGCTAATTTGTAATGCAGATAAGTGAGTTTAATTACTACCTTAATCAGCCACAGAACCTGTGTAATTCATGTGTTTCATTTTAAAGGGATGAGGTGGCATCCCTACTCAGGACCCTTACTGGCCAGCTAGCATTATTGGGATGGAAGCATGGGAATCTCAACATCCCTCCATCCTAACACATGTCTTAATTGCAGCCAGACTGACCATAGCAAAAAGGCTGGAACAGCACCTTGATGCCTTCCCCGCAACTTATTCAGAACATTCTCAACTATAGCCTTCAGCTGGAACTCCCGTTCGCCAAAGCAAACCTTGGTTTACCAAAACTCCAGAAAGAATGGGCCCCATGGCTAGCATACTCCAACCAGGATCTGCCCTCCTTACCTCAATATTGACTCGACTACCGTAATAACTCTGATAATGTCAGTCTACTTGGAAGGCTTCTACTCTTATAGTCACCAATGGGACTACTAACCAACACATTACCATACATTCCCTATTTCCCCCCCCCCCCCCCCCACAAATAGAATAGTCTCCCAGACTCCATATTGGAAAATTGAATACTTTACCTTTCCGTAATTTTCCTTTCCTGGTGCCTATCCATGGCAGCTTACGCATGAATATGCCGCCATGGATAGGCACCAGGAAAGTATAATAGTTCTATGGTTTGGTTATATCTCGCTATTCCCTATTGTACTGACCATTTTCTTCAAAATGCTTGCTTGTTTAAAGTGGTTGTATACCCTATTTATTTTTTACCTACAGGTAAGCCTATAATGAGGCTTACCTGTAAGTAAAATGAATATCTCCTAAACCTGTACGGTTTAGGAGATATTCACTTTGCATGCAGCCACTGACGTCAGCGGCGCATGCACTGTGAAGGCCTGGCAGATGCTCCCTTGCCGGGAAGAAGACTCCCGCGTGCATGCACGGGTATGACGTAATCGCGGCTCAGGCCACTCACAGCGCCGGAGCCGCGAACCCGGAAGACACGCCGAGGGGCAATGTCAGCTACCTCGGTGTGGACTGGGATCGGATGCCGACGCCTCATTCTAAGGTGAGTATTTCATAATGAGCTAGTATCCGGTTTGGGCAGAAAGCCGGAGGATGCATTTGCAGGAGCCTGAAATTGCACCCACCATCCACTGATCACAGGTGCAATGCTATGCAGGCTCTTGGGGAATAATAATGCAATTTTTTATTTTATTTTTTTTCCACTTGAATTTTTTTATTGAAAGAGAGATGCAAATATTAAAGTGGTTGTATACCTGCACAGAATTTTTTCTTTTGTTTAAAAAAAAAAAAAAAAAAACCTGTAAGGCAAATCCATAATGAGCTAGTATGCACCGCATACTAGCTCATTATGGATTTGCCTTACAGGTTTTTTGCCTCACGGGTTTTTTTTGCGGTGCATACTAGCTCATTGTGCCTTTGCCTTACAAGTTGTGTTTTTTTTTTTTTTTTTTTTTTTTTTAATTTCTGCGCGGGTATACAACCATACAACCACTTTAACATTTGCATCTCTTTCAATAAAAAATTCAAGTGGGAAAAAAATAAAATTGCATTATTATTCCCCAAGAGCCTGCATAGCATTGCACCTGTGATCAGTGGATGGTGGGTGCAATGTCAGGCTCCTGCAGATGCATCCTCCAGCTTTCTGCCCATACCTGTGTACAAGCTTTGTGTAGGAAAGCTAGAGGAAGTATCAGTGGATTACATGGGTTCTCGTCAGCACTCTTGTAGTTTTGTAGGGATGGGCTCAGGCATGTTTGGATCATAGTCCCAGCCAACCTGAGCAATATCGCCAGGAAGCCGTCACTGCACACCGCCAATTATAGCCAGCGTGTGTATGTGCAGCTGTGGGCTGGGAAATGCCTCACTGCCCATTATTGGCGGGGTGCAGTGATGGCTTCCTGATGGGATTGCTCAGGTGGGTTGGGACTACAATCTGAACACGCCCTAATTAGAAGCTACAAGCCATCTTCTGCAGTGGCTGATGGGACTTGGCCCACGTTCACATCGGGCCGTTTTGACATGCAACATGTCAAATCGCCGCCTATTGCCGGCAACCTTCTGCTGGGTCCCTGCAATTCTCTGAAGGGTCTCTCTCTACCCTCTGGCCCTCTATGGGGTCCCTCTTGGCTTTTAGGCAGTCACTGGGCTCCCTTTCTACTCTACAACCCAAACCATTGGGCTCTGTCCTCTGTGGGGCCCCTCTTATCTCTATAACCCTCCATTGGGCTCTTGCCACTATGCCCTCTATGAGGCCCCTCCTTGGCACTACAACCCTCCATTGGGCTCTTGGCACTATGCCCTCTGTGGGGCCCCTCCTTAGCACTATAACCCTCCATTGGGCTCTTGGAACTATGCCCTCTGTGGGGCCCCTCCTTAGCACTACAACCCTCCATTGGGCTCTTGGCACTATGCCCTCTGTGGGGCCCCTCCTTAGCACTACAACCCTCCATTGGGCTCTTATTTGCACTATGCCATCTGTGGGCTCTCTCTTGGCTCTACAACCTTCCATGGGGGCCCCTACCTGGCTCTAAGTATTTTTTTTGGTCCTGTTTGGCTCTGTGAAGAATGTGTCCCTATTTACAGGCATTATGTTGTGTCTACACAGTGCAGGTGGAATGTATCATCTATAATGTCAACTGTAAGGCTTCATTCCCAAATGTGGTAAAACCAGACATTAGAGTGGCAGTTGGATCTCATGTCTACAGTCAATAGAGATGCAATATCTGTCATCCCCCATTATGGTCACAGAAAAAGAAAACAGAGGGACGCCAGACTAAGTGCAGCAGTAAGTGTACTAAAATATAAAAAAAAAGTGAGACAAAGGGCAACTCGCATCTTCTTGAATAATAAAATGAACATGTATGTATTTGTATGGCCAGTCTTGGAACTCTCCCGGGCAGTCCTGGGAGCGTTTTGGTACAATTAATGCTGCACTTAGTCCAGCGCGCCTTTTTGTGCTTTCTTTTTGTTTGTCTACAGGAGTTGTCTGCTTTACTCTAAAGGGTGCTGCCACTGATGCTGCTTTCGCTCACCTCCATTATATTCCCATTTTCACATGAAAAGCTGTTTTTTTTTTTGTTTTTTTTTGTTTTGTTTTTTGTTTTTTTTTTGTCATAGACTTGTGATTTATGGACTTTTTTTATATGTATGGCTTTGATTATTGATTGAATTACTTACAATACATCCCTCTAGCGTCACTCATTTCTCCCCTCCAAATATAGTCACACATGAAGTTATGACCTGTAGCAGATCCTGGGTTTTGTGTTGCTCCTCAGTTAATCCTTCATTCTGCGTCCATCCTCAGGTGGTGTCTCTGCAGGGGAAGGTGTGCCTGGTGACCGGATCCAGCTCTGGGATTGGCGCTGGAACTGCCATCCTCTTTGCTGGCCTGGGGGCCCGACTGGCCCTAAATGGAAGAAACCAGGAGAAGCTGCAAGAGACGGCCCAACGCTGTGAAGAGATCTCTGGCCTAAAGGTAGCATGATGTGTCAGATGTAGTCTGGGTGTTTACCGTGTGTGTGTCCTTCATTACTGTCCCCTCATCTATTCCCTCTGTGTGTCACATTAGTGTCCCTGCATCTCTTTTCTAAGTATATTTATTACTGTCCCTTTATTATTTTCTCCCGTGTGAGACATTTATAACCATCACATTCATGTTACTCTCCCCCTCCCTACCCTCTGTTCTTTGCCCCCTTGGTTATCTGGTTATCAGACATTGCCTTTTTTTTTTTTTGGCCTCCAAAGCCCTTCCTGGTCCCTGGAGATCTGACTGATGAAAAGGTTGTCCAGCAGATTGTAGAGGAGACAGTCGGTCACTTTGGACAGCTGGATGTGCTGGTGAACTGCGGGGGGATCCAGGCGAGGGGATCTGTGGAGAACACCACACTAGAAGACTATGACCGAGTGATGAACACCAATGTGCGGTGAGGGGAAGGACTTATCCAGTATGGTGAAGGGGTGGTACGGGGTATGGGCCATTGAAAACATTACATATATGTGGCTTCAAATATTTACGAATGTCTCAGAACTCATCATAGAGACTAAATAAGAACCATATAGGGCTGTAGAGCCAAGACGGGCCTCACAGAGCTTCAAAGAACCGAGAAGAGTCTTGTACAGGGTTGAAGAGCTGAGTGCAGCGACTAAAAGGGTCTAAAAAGTCAAGAGGGACACTACAGAGGGCTATAGAGTACAGACAATCCCTTTTAAATGGACCTCTCCCCCGGGTGGCAAGAGGGCCAAAAATGGACCTCTTGGGGGTCTTGAGGGCCTATAGTTCCTAGGTCTACATACCTGCTTTGTCCATTATGAGGGGTTCCCACTTGCTCTGAGTTGCAAGTCTGAACACCTGCTGTGCCTATTTGGAAGGATTCCCACCATTTATTTTTTGTTTGATGCAGCGGGGGGGGGGGGGGGGGGAGGTGGGTAGGAACTCTACCTGGAAGCTCTCAGGATTAGAATGCTGCAAGTGGTACAGCTCACCAGCCTTTTTTTTTATGATTGAGACACCATCCTTGGCATGACTGACCATTTTACTAAACAATTGGACACTACACAGAAAGGGACTTTCCTGTATTGTGTTGTGAATTTTGCATTCAGTTAACAGCACTATTTTAGGACCACATGATTATGCACAGAGTTTAGTTAACACCAGAATCCACACAGGTTCCTGAAATACAGTATGCGATTACCAGTTTATGAAAAACATATGCAAAAAAAATGTGGGACTATTCTGTCATTGCCTCATCTAACCACTAGATGGCAATGTACACAGTCACATCCTAACCAAGGTTGTTCCTTTTAACCCTGTCTGTATCAGATTATTGCGGTGTTACTCATTTAATTTACATTTGCAGTTTGTTCATTTATAAGAGTAATAAATACATTCATCTCTGGGTATTTTATAGTCCTCAGACCAGCTTATTGGGTTTATAAAGAAGGAAAACAACAAGGGCGCCATTCTAAGTGCAGTATTTAAAAATGGGTACTCACAAGGGTACATGTAAACAGGCATGTGGATGATATATAAGTGGTGCCAGGTGTCCCAGGAGTAGTGTCCAGTCACATCGTGTAGTGGCGTTCTGCTTCACTCGACAGGCTGCGCTGCTGGATGATGCAGGGATAGGCAGATAGGTGACACGTTTGCGGAGCTACGCTCCTTCCTTGAGGCCTCAAGGAAGGAGCGTAGCTCCGCAAACGTGTCGCCTATCCCTGCACGGACCCGGAAGTGACCTCGTTCCCCTGATCACACACAGTGCGTTCCAGCGGCAGGACATACCGATCATCCAGCAGCGCAGCCTGTCGAGTGAAGCAGAACGCCACTACACGATGTGACTGGACACTACTCCTGGGACACCTGGCACCACCTATATATCATCCACATGCCTGTTTACATGTACCCTTGTGAGTACCCATTTTTAAAGATGTATTAAATTCGTTTTTTAAATACTGCACTTAGAGTGGCGCCCTTGTTGTTGTTTTCCTTCAGTACCCAAAGGATTGTTTCTTCCTAATCTACAGGGCTGCCTTCTATAGTTGCTTTCAATGGACTATAATTCAGTTCTTTTTGGACTTTAGCAGCTCAGAGTCTGTTTTGATTACCCATTTTATTATTATAGTTCCAGTTTGTTATTTAATGTCTTTAGCTGTGTATTAACCTTCCCAACCATCTCATCTTCTCTCTATTAAGAGCAATACGTTTTTTGGGGGTTACAACTGTTTCTAATTGTGTTGAACTCAGCGCTCACATCCACATGTTGGGTTTATAAAGCTCTGCTTATGTTTTCTATCCTTTTTTAGATTTTCTGGGAAATGGGTGTAATTGTAAAAAGTATCCTCTCATCTCTGGACTTTTCTAGGTCTCTCTTCTATCTCACTCAACTGGCGGTGCCTCATCTCATCAAGACCAAAGGAAACATCGTCAATGTATCCAGTTGCTTAGGTCTGAGACCGGTGAGGGTTTTCTTGCTCCTCTATAAAAAAATAGATAAGGGCTACAGAATATTCTGTTATTTGTCTTCTGAGTGAGAAAATGTGTACCAAAGTACAGTGCTTCTATTTTGCTGTTGCTACTTCTTCCATTCTGCACCTTGTGATGGAGGTGTGGGTGCAAAAGAACACAAAAAAAAGGGAATCAGGGGTTAAAGTACCCCTGAGAAGGAAGTCGCAGGCGGACCAAGCAGCTTAAATGGGGAAAATGAAAAATACTCCATTACCTGTGGGGGATAAAACTGCTGGATAATGGTTAAGGAAACCTTCTCTTTCTCTTTCTCTTTATATTTCTCTTTCTCTTTTTCTATATTTCTCTTTTTCTATATTTCTCTTTTTCTATATTTCTCTTTTTCTATATTTCTCTTTTTCTATATTTCTCTTTTTCTCTTTTTCTCTCTTTCTCTCTTTCTCTCTTTCTCTCTTTCTCTCTTTCTCTTTTTCTCTTTTTCTCTTTTTCTCTTTTTCTCTTTTTCTCTTTTTCTCTTTTTCTCTTTTTCTCTTTTTCTCTTTTTCACTTTTTCTCTTTTTCTCTTTTTCTCTTTTTCTCTTTCTCCCTTTCTCTCTTTTTTTCTTTTTCTCTTTTTCTCTTTTTCTCTTTCTCTTTTTCTCTTTTTCTCTTTTTCTCTTTTTCTCTTTCTCCCTTTCTCTCTTTTTTTTTTCTCTTTTTTTTCTCTTTTTTTTCTCTTTTTCTCTTTTTCTTTTTTCTTTTTTTTCTCCTTTTTCTCTTTTTCTTTTTTTTTCTTTTTTTTTCTTTTTCTCTTTTTCTCTTTTTCTCTTTCTCTTTTTCTCTTTTTCTCTTTTTCTCTTTTTCTCTTTTTCTCTTTTTCTCTTTTTCTCCTCCTTCTTTTTTTTTTTTTTTTTTTTTTTTTTTTTTTTTTTTTTTTTCAAATAGAACTTTAATGCTTAAGCGGGCCATACTTGTACGTTTTCCTTTTACCTTCAACTATGTAGTGCAAGGGCCTGCCTAATTGGGTAGAATTGAAAGTTGTTTAGTTTGACCTTCTATTATATGGTTTTTAGTAAATCTAAAGGAAAATTGAACATGTATGGCCAGCCTTAAAGTTTTTCTCCTTTTTTTTTGGTTTTGAAAATTCCTTTAAGAACTAAGTCATTGAGGCCTTCCATAGTGTGGTCAGGTTGTGAGAAATGATGTCTCACAGAAGTGCAGAACTCATCTTCTTTTATGTTCCTTGATGGTATGTCTGTGCAGATTCATCCTTGTTTTGTAACTTCTGTCCTGTTTCACCAACATAAGATTCTTTGCTACATCTTTTGGATCACGGACTGTACTCGATTTGTTTCTGTCACAAGTGCACTAATAAGGCTACAATCACCTCAAGCAGGAGGTTATCAAAATCTATGCTGTTTACTGAATTATGTATAAGTAGTGTCCTCGGACCTCAAAAGAGAAAGCTTTACCTAAAAAATAAGTCTTGTTAGCAATTACAGTGGAACCTTGGATTACGAGCATAATCCGTTCCAGGAGAATGCTTGTAATCCAAAGCAATTGCATATCAAAGCAAGTTTCCCCATAAAAGTCAATAGAAACGAAGATAATTTGTTCCACATTGACTTCTATTGCATGCAATACCACATGTGGCCAGAGGTGGGGGGGGGTGCCGGAGAGCCTTGAAATACTTGGGGACAGCTTGGCTGAACTTGGAAACACTCGGGAACCGAGTGTTTCCGAGTATTTTCGAACCATTACCGAGTGTCACCGGTGTCGCCACACCTCTGGCAAAATGCAGTGCTGCACACCACATTAGCTTGAATTCTGCTCGTTTTGCGAGACAACACTCGCAAACCGAGTCAGATTTAAAAAAAAAAAAAAAAAGTTGCTCGTCTTTCAAAACGCTTGTTAACCGCGTTACTCGTTAACCAAGGTTCCACTGTAGTGGAAATCAATGTGTCTAAATATTTGCAACTAAGAAACCTAGTAATTAAAAAGTAACCATGATATACTGTAATTGGTGATTACTAAATCCGCATTATTACTGGTGGCCCATTTTGGATTCTTCTGAAATATTTGCAGGCCCGTGTGTCTGATCTGCAGAAGATGACGGTTACCCATCCGTGCATTTATGATTCATATGCGGATGCTGATTGGACAAATCTGCAGGATCAAAACATACGAGATTCAGAAAAGTTCCCCAATTTTCAAGTCACTCGCTACTAATCCTCATTTAGCAGAGGAACATACAGAACCTCCTTATCAGGTTTAGCATAAAGAACACCAGCAAACAGATATGACCATTCAAACTGGATTCCGCTTATACGGTACAAAAATAGCCAGTTGCTATTACACACCGTGCACCGATGAGAGATAAACTCCAAAATATACATTTCAAATGACTGCAAAATAAAAGACAACCCATGTGCTGGCTGTTTCGGATCTCCCCATTTGTTTTCCAGATGCCAGGCCTCCTGGTGTACAGCGTGTCCAAGTCGGCGGTGGATCACATGACCAGATGTGCCGCTCTTGGTGAGTAGAATACAATCTCCATTTTAAACGCTAAACAATGTCTTGCCAGTCAAGGAGAAATAGCCCAATATTATTCCCTGCTCCATCAATTTTTCTATTGAAGGATGTTGGATGAGAGGGTGCCAAAAGGGCCACCTCCAGGATTAATTTCACAAATTCATCAGGAACCAGCTGAAACTTGATCAGTGTAATGCAGGCCACAGGCCATACATGGGTCGAATTCCAAATGAATTTTCTTTCGATATCAGAAATTCTGTGCGTTTTTTGTGTTTCGATGGTTTCACCATTGTTTTCGAAACTCGACCAACCAAGCCTTCAATTTCACCTCCTGTTGCTACAAAAAATAATTTTCGTGGCTGGGAATCTTCTTCTTTTTCCAGGTAACAGCTCATTCATATTTCTTTTTCGATTTATTTCTCACATGATTCTCCCATCATTGATTTAGAAAATTGTTCGCGTTTTTTTTTTTTTTTCAAAAAAATTCCAGCATGTCTGATCACTCATCAGTGGCCACTCTAGGAACAATATATGGGGGGGGCACATTAGATGCTACAGTCAAAACTGGGGGGAGCACTCATTTTCACCACTAAATCATAAGAAGGCCACTTTACAGCTATAAGATGGGATTCTGCGGAGGAGCGGTCACGTGGTCTCCCCGGCTGACGTCAAAGGGAGATCATGGCCCCTCCCGCAGAAGCCATCCGCCGGACCTGGAAAGCAGCCGCGAGTCATGTGATCGGCCTGAAGACAGCTAAAAATCGGTATTTACAACACTCGTTTTAAAAAATGCTTAACACAGTGTGCTATGCCAGCCTTTAACAGAGGGGCTGGCATAGACTTTTACAAATGGGTTCACAAACCGTTTTAATAGAAGTCTTCCTTTTAAATCACATTTACAGCGTTTTTGTTTTTCTCTAGAATTGGCCAGTAAGCAGGTCCGAGTCAATGCTGTTTGGTGAGTAGAATTGCCAAAACCTGACTATATGGATCTAATCTAATTTACATGTTCCTGAAAGTATGTACTGTAAGTTAATTAAAATATATTGACTATATTGTTGCATTAGAGGTGGGCAAAAGGTTCAAGATGAGCAAAAGTTTTGGCCTGTATTTGCGGGTCGCTCGGCGGCAGGGGTGTTGCTAGGTCTGCAAAAGATCTGGGGCTAGAGCCCATAGCAGCGGTCACCAACCTTTTTGCAGGGCGGGGGGGGGGGGGGGGGGGAGGGTGTGGTAAGCAATTTTTCCAGGGTGATTGAAGCGCATTATTTCTATTATTACATTGTAATATAAAATGAAATAGTTCAACTCACCATAATGCAGAATCAGTGGGAGCCCTGGGTGTGTCCATTGCCCCATCTCCTGCCTGCCGCAGCGCGACCCGCTGGTTAGGCAGGGACCCTGCGGCAAGAGATTCGGGGCTATGGGCCCCAGATTCGGGGCTATAGCCCCAATAGCCTCCCCCTAGCGACGCTCCTGCTCGACGGGATGTTATCCTGCCGAGTTACCCACAATGCACTGTGTGCTGCACGGTGCATTCTAAGCCCCGATAGGGCAAAGCTTTGCCCAATAAGGGCACAGTGAATAGCTGGTTAAGGAGCTGGCCAGGAGGCCGTCCGCAGCGTCCTTAACAATGGATGAGTCCTAATCTGTCAATGGGCTTCCCCGCTGACAGCTGAAGGCAGGGAAAAAAAAACAATACAAAACCTTGCAATAGAAAAATAAAAACCTACGTGAGTGTCTCTTCTCCCCCCCCCCCCCCCCCCTAATCCATACCAGACCCTAAGGTCTGGTATGGATTTTAAGGGGAAACCCCCACAGCAAAATTAATAAAAAAATGCTGTGGGGGGTCCACCCAAAATCCATACCAGACCCTTATCCGAGCATGCAGCCTGGCAGGCCAGGAAAGGGTGTGTGGGGGATAAGCATACCAGGCCACATGCCCTCAACATGGGGGGGGTGCTTTGGGGCAGGGGGGGGCCTCTTCCCTACAACCCTGGGCTGTGGTTGAGGGGGGTCTGCGGGCAGGGGGCTTATCGGAATCTGAAAGATTTCCCCCCCCCCCTATGAGGGGTAAATTGTACCCCTACCCATTCACCAAAAAAGTGTCAAAAAGAAATAAACACACAGACAGGTTTTTGACAGCTCCTTTATTAAAAATAAAAAACATGTCCCCAGATGTAGATCTATCGTCGATCATGACGCCGACGCCACAGGAGGCTAACTGCCCACTGCAGGCTCCGCCGTTTAAAAGTTCTTGTATAGGTAAGGGGCGGAGCCACCTTGTGATGTCACCCGGTGGCACCACCCCCTTGTGACATCACGACCCAGCATGCACTGGTCGGTGACGTCACAAGGTGGTCCCACCCTTGTCAAGAATTGTCAATGGCAAGGCAGGCGTTTGGCAGTTAGCCTTCGTCTTGGGCCGAGCAATATGTGTGTGTGATTATATATATATATATATATATATCTCTATCATACACACAATTTGGCCTGTGACAAAGGCTGACTGCCAAATGCCTGCCCTGCTGTTGACAGTTCTCGAATAGGGTGGGATCACCTTGTGACGTCACCAACCAGTGAATGCTCTTTTTTTTTTTTTTTTTTTTTTTTTCAGAAAAAGATTTATTGCAGCTAAAAACATTCAAAGTAAAATACTCAAGAATTGGCAAGGTTTAAAGAAAATCAACAATGACAAATTTAAAAACTGAGATTTGTGGTTTATGTTGAGATCAGTTGGCTAAAACCTTGCCCAAGATTCTATATAATTAAATGGGGACATTACAGGGTGATCCTAAAGGCTTCTGGCTCTTCTCTAGCTTGCTCCATCTGATAACGTCTCTGGTTCTCTTCCAGTCCGGGGGTAATCATAACTGAATTGCAGAAGCGGGCCGGAATGAGTGAAGAGCAGTACCAGGAGGTACGTAGATGGAGAATCTTGCCCTGTATATGATTGAGACACAAACATCCCATGTTTCTCGTATGAGAACAGAACGTACAATTTTTGTGTAATCCGTATGGTATTTGTTTGTTTGGGGGAAAAACAAAAAAAAAAATCATGTGACCAAGTCCACATAGGCCCAGAAATGAAAGAGAATACATTTTAACACAATACATTATATCACTTCCGAAGCTTTTATTCCGTCGTAGGAGAATTTTTGTAACTTTAGTAACCTATTGGTTTTCGATATGAGACTAGCATGCAAAAAAAAAAACAGGATCATTCATCCAATATGGTTATTGTGTGGATGAGGCTTTAGACTAGCTTCTGTTGAACAGACAGTGGTACAAATATACTGAAAGTCTTCCCCCGACTTTCGCTATGTAAGTACCGGGCTTTAACATTGATGTCTCAGCTTCTCCTCTCCTTGTGTTTTGGCATTAATCACTCAGCTCCACCTCGTCCTCCTTGTGTGTTGGCATTGATCTCTCATCTTCTATCTTCGGGTCTTGGCAGTTATCTTTTTAGCTACTCAATATCTTTTAGCTACTTCTCTTGTCTTGGCATTGATCTCTCCACTCCATTTCTCTTCTTTTTTAGCTTCTGAAGCGCACACAGGAAACGCACGCCCTGGGGCGCCCCGGCTCGGTGGAGGAAGTTGCTCGGACAATCGCTTTCCTGGCATCGGATGCAGCATCTTTTATCACTGGAGTGACAATGCCTGTGGATGGTGGCCGCCATGCTATGTGTCCACGATAGATCTACAGATAACAGAGAAAATCATGATATCCTAAAGCCATCTGATTTTACATGTTCCGTCAATAAATATTTAATACCTCTTTATAACAGTCCATGTCTGTTGCATGTCAGCCTGTGCTCTGCACAGTCTCCCCAATGTTTACATTCATTTCCTTCTGTCCATGGTTAGTAATGGGGAATCAGTTCAAAGTTGGTGCATAGATTTCTATTTGTTACATTTGTGTAAAAAAAAAGTGTCCAACCGCAGCTCCCTGATTCCAGAACTGTGATTTTTCTCTTTGGATGGGCATTCAGGAGGATTAAAAAGTTTAATGGTTGCCATGGTGAAGTGTCTAGGGAATATAACTGGAGACCCGATACGGGAAAAACCAAGCAGGATTTATGCCAGGGTGCCTCTCCTTGAGAAATCTGACAGAGCCTAGTGGTAAATTACTACTATTGCCATGAAAAATATCTTGGGAATATATTAATTCTAGAAAGGGTAGTGCTGGTTGAAAGGAAATAGTAGGCATTCTGGATGACCACCATCTATTAGGTACACCAACAGGGCCCTCAGATATCTGGAGACGCCAAATGAAACAAGAGGCAGGTTGTGCATTCGTAAAATGTCTGCCTTTATTAGATGTGTTACAGGTTATATATGGATCAACCTACCAATAGAAAGAGGGGAGGGGGGAGTGGTTAGCTAATTATGTATTTGTATAGCAATATATAGTTCTATGGTTAGTCAGTGACCCTTTAAGATACATTATCATGAGTTCACACAGGTCATGCATCCTATACCATGGCCTACAGAACAGAGAACAGGAAAATACAAACCAACCCACAATGAGTGTGTGTGTGTGTGTGTGTGTGTGTATGTATATGTGTGTGTGTGTGTATGTACAGTTCTTGTGCAAGCATCTTTCTAAGTATTATGTAACTCTTTTACAGATTTAAGCTATCTTGTATACTGAAATGGCAGAGCATATCAAAATGGAGTCACAATGCTTTGGGCATATTATTACACTGGTTTTCTTGGCATATGCCAATAAGGTCTTTGACAGTATTCAATGGAATTATATTAAAGAGACTTTAATGGTTTCAAGGATAACTACTGGCTAGGTTTGGAGAACCTGTATCAGACGTATTTTAATTCAAGGTTGATGATACCTGATCAATTGTTCAAGATGGTGGTGATTCTGCTTGGGGGGGTTTAACCACTTGCCGACCGCCTCACGCATATATACGTGAGCAGGTCGGCACGGGCAGGCAAAATCACGTACCTGGTACGTGATGCCTTCCCGCGGGCGGGGGGTCCGATCGGACCCCCCCGGTGCCCTGAGCGGTCGGCTCTTGTTCGCGGGCGATTAGGGGTCAGGGGGAGGCCATCCATTGATGGCCACCCCCTCCCGATCGCTCCCACGAATCAAATGCTTCCTCTCCCTCTGTAATGTAAACAGAGGGAGAGGAAGTGATGTCATCTCTCCTGGAGCCGGTCTTTTTGATCCGACGCCGAGGAGAGAAGACATCCAAGTAAGTGCACCAACACCACACGCTCAGTAGAACACGCAGGCACACTTTTCACCCCCCTGTCACCCCCCGATCACCCCCCGATCACCCCCCTGTACCCACTGTCACTCTGACACCAATAGCAGTGTTTTTTTTTTTTTGCATTGGTGTCAGTTTGTCAGTTATAAGTGTTAGGGCAGTTAGGTTAGCCCCCTTTAGGTCTAGGGTACCCCCCCTTAGGTCCAGGGTACCCCCTAACCCCCCCCTAATAAAAGTTAACCCCTTGATTACCCCCCGTCACCAGTGTCGCTAAGCGATCGTTTTTCTGATCGCTGTATTAGTGACACAGGTGACGCTAGTTTAGGGAGGTAAGTATATAGGTTCGCTGTCAGTGTTTTATAGCGACAGGGACCCCCATATACTACCTGCTAAAGGTTTTAACCCCCTGATTGCCCCCTAGTTAACCCTTTCACCAGCGATCACCGTATAAGTGTTACGGGTGACGCTGGTTAGCTAGTTTGTTTTTTGTAGTTTATTATAGTTTATTACAGTTTATTATAGTTTTAGGGCACCCGCCGTTTATTACCTTATAAAGGTTTAACCCCCTAATTGCCCGGCGGTGATAGAAGTTAAGTTTTTAGGATCAGATAGGGTCTGCGTCGCCCCAGGCAGCGTCAGGTTAGCGCCAGTACCGCTAAAAACCCACGCACGCAGCATACACCTCCCTTAGTGCTATAGTATCTGAACAGATCGATATCTGATCTGATCAGATCTGTACTCCCCAGCAGTTTAGGGTTCCCTGAAACGCAGTGTTAGCGGGATCAGCCCAGATACCTGCTAGCACCTGCGTTTTGCTCCTCGGCCCAGCCCACCCAAGTGCAGTATCGATCGATTACTGACACTTACAAAACACTAAGCACACATAACTGCAGCGGTCGCAGAGTCAGGCCTGATCCCTGCGATCGCTAATGCCGCGTACACACGGTCGGACTTTTCGTCTACAAAAGTCCGACAGCCTGTCCGACAGACTTCCGACGTACCTTCGGCGGACTTGCGGCAGACTTTGTTACGAACGGACTTGCGCACACACGACCACACAAAAGTACGACAGCCTAGTACGCGGTGACGTACACCAAGTCCGACGAGACTATAAAACGGAAGTTCAATAGCCCGTACGACACCCTTTGGGCTCCTTCTGCTAATCTCGTGTTTATCTCGTGTTAGTAGAAGTTTGGTGAGAGACGATTCGCGCTTGTGAGACTCGTATTTTTCAGTTCGTTTTAACTGTTGTTCAGTCTGTGCTTGTGAGGTTTGTATCTGCTTTTCAGTGCGTTTGGTCAGTTGGCATTGAGAAATCTTTGTTTTATTGGCCGCTCGTTCCTGATTTTCAGGTCGTTCTTCACAGGCCTTGCTGTTCTTCAGTGCGTTCTGTTTAGTGCGTTCTGACCAGCCGACCGTTTTGAAGCCATGTTACCTGTACGTACTCGTCGTAGAGCTCGTGCATTGTATGTGCTTGGTGCTGTAGTTTATTCTTCAGCCCAAGACCAGTCCATGAACAGGGCGAGGAGGAGTTCATGGACCAAGAATTGGTTGCTTCAGCGTGACCAGTTCTGTCACATGCCTTTGCTCCGTGAGATCCGTGAGAATAATCCTGAGGATTTCAGGAACTTTCTCCGGATGACGGACCCCGTTTTTGACCGTTTGTTGGCTTTGCTGACCCCCTATATCAGCAGGCAGGATACCTGCATGAGGCAAGCCATCACTCCGGAGCAGAGGCTGGTCGCTACCTTGCGGTATTTGGCCACAGGGAGAAGCCTGCAGGACCTTAAGTTCTCGACAGGCATCTCCCCCCAGGCTCTGGGGATCATTATCCCAGAGACCTGTTCTGCCATCATCCAGGTCCTGCAGAAGGACTATATTAAGGTAAGATATTTTTCTTTTATTAGCATCACATGTTCTTTTATGTAATCTTTGATAATATAATGTATTTCTTGCTTCAAACACTACTTACCATCATTGCAATATAGTGTGAATGTCCCCTTTTTATCCTCACACATGCTGGATTTTTTTCCTGTTATTTTTTGTCATGCATGTATATTTTCCTTCAATAACCTTCCCAGCATGAAGTGATGGGAACATATCCACCTAGTCTACTCATTTGGAATGTATTTTGTTTGAGTGTATTTAGTTTGCTGCTAATGAGCAATTATCTAGATTTCACAACCCCCCCCCCCCCCCCCCCCACCTAAACTCACTCCAAATAGTTTGCTGCTAATGAGCAATTATCTAGATTTCACAACCCCCCCCCCCCACCTAAACTCACTCCAAATAGTTTGCTGCTAATGAGCAATTATCTAGATTTCACAACCCCCCCCCCCCCCCCACCTAAACTCACTCCAAATAGTTTGCTGCTAATGAGCAATTATCTAGATTTCACAACCCCCCCCCCCCCCCCACCTAAACTCACTCCAAATAGTTTGCTGCTAATGAGCAATTATCTAGATTTCACAACCCCCCCCCCCCCCCACCTAAACTCACTCCAAATAGTTTGCTGCTAATGAGCAATTATCTAGATTTCACAACCCCCCCCCCCCACCTAAACTCACTCCAAATAGTTTGCTGCTAATGAGCAATTATCTAGATTTCACAACCCCCCCCCCCCCACCTAAACTCACTCCAAATAGTTTGCTGCTAATGAGCAATTATCTAGATTTCACAACCCCCCCCCCCCCCACCTAAACTCACTCCAAATAGTTTGCTGCTAATGAGCAATTATCTAGATTTCACAACCCCCCCCCCCCCACCTAAACTCACTCCAAATAGTTTGCTGCTAATGAGCAATTATCTAGATTTCACAACCCCCCCCCCCCCACCTAAACTCACTCCAAATAGTTTGCTGCTAATGAGCAATTATCTAGATTTCACAACCCCCCCCCCCCCACCTAAACTCACTCCAAATAGTTTGCTGCTAATGAGCAATTATCTAGATTTCACAACCCCCCCCCCCCCACCTAAACTCACTCCAAATAGTTTGCTGCTAATGAGCAATTATCTAGATTTCACAACCCCCCCCCCCCCCCACCTAAACTCACTCCAAATAGTTTGCTGCTAATGAGCAATTATCTAGATTTCACAACCCCCCCACCCCCACCCTCGTTAAAATTTGCTGGAATGTTCTGTGGTGTTGATTTGTCTAAAGCAAATATATGTGGCACTTTGCAAAATGCATGTGCACTCTACAAGTGCATTTGTTCCAGTGCTTTAGTAAATGAGCAGAAGCTCTGCTGATTTCCATCATCAAATCATATGCAAGCCTCAAAGTGTTTTCATTAATTGCCCTTGCATGTGATTGTGTACTCCTTGCAACATGAATGCCTTTTTACATTACCTCATTTACTGTAAGCTGGTTAGCAACTGCACCTGCAGAGTGCGACAACTGCAGTCTTGTAGCCTTTTTAGTCCCTAAATTCCTGCGTGTCCTAAAAGTAATCTTTTTTAGGGATTTCACAACCCCCTAAAATGTAATCAATGTTCCATCAGAGGGGGTGAGCAATCTGATAAGTGTGCCTTTCCATATTAGTTATTCCAGAAGAATTAAATTATTGAATGTTATACTGATGCTGGGGAATAATGTTTTTAATTGTCTAATTTTCTTGCAATGTTAGCTTCCAAATTAATTGATTTTGGTTTTCTTTTTTGATTTCCCAGTTTCCTTCAACGCCACAGGAATGGCAGACTGTGGCATCCCATTTTGCCAGCCGTTGGGACTTTCCCAATTGTGGAGGGGCTATAGATGGGAAACATGTCCACATTGTGCCACCACCCCATTCGGGGTCATATTATTTTAATTATAAGGGGTTCCACAGTATTGTTTTAATGGCGGTGGTGTCGGCACACTATGATTTTTTATATGTGGACGTGGGGAAGAATGGCCGGATGTCGGATGGAGGAGTATTTGCCCAGACGGAGTTCTGCCAGCGTCTCCAGAGTGGTGGCCTGGGATTGCCACCTGATGAGGATAACGTGGAAGGACTCCCCTTTGTCTTCATTGCCGATGAAGCCTTCGCTCTCAGCAAGCACCTCATGAGGCCATTCCCCCAAAGAACACTCACCCCGGAGAGGAGGGTTTTTAATTACCGGCTGGCCAGAGCTAGAAGAGTGGTTGAGAATGCGTTTGGAATTCTGGCCAGCCGGTTCCGCCTGTTTCAAACAGCCATTAATTTGGCGGAATACAAACTTAATTTTATCATTTTATCGTGCTGCATTCTGCACAACTTTTTAAATAAGCATGCTCCAAATTATATAGGCACAGTTGGGCCTGAGGCCGGACAAATAGAAGCCAACCTTACAGGCCTGGATACTGTCCGTACTGGCTTGGCCCCCCAAAGTGCCCGTCAAGTTAGACAGCAATATGTTAATTATTTTATGGGTAGGGGGGCCATTGCAATGGGCCAGGATATATAATTTTTGCCAATAAAAAAATTATTGATGAAATCTTGCATTATATTTATTGCTTGCCTTTCTTTTGGGCTGTCTCCTAGGTTATGGTCGAGCAGTTGTAGTGCCAACTGTATTGTAATTTTAAATGTCTAAATAAGCTCCATTGCCACTGTAAACAACTTTTTTACAATTATAACTAAAATGATACTGAGCCTTGAAATAACAAACCACACATTTATTTAATTCCTATAAGGAGATGTTTTTATTAATGGTTGTTATGCATTCAGTTCTGCATTTAGTATAAAATGTTCATTGACAAAAATAGAATGATATCTTAATAATGTAGCAAAATATAATTATATCTAAATATTTATACCTAAATCCACAAAAAATTATTTTTGGCTTTTTGATTTTCACAAACAGGCTTTTTTTTTGGTTTTGGGAAAATCAGGTTTTGTTTTGTGTTTTTTTTTTTTTTTTTTTTTTTTTTGTTTTTAAAGCAATTTTTGTGTTTATGTTTTTATTTTTTTAGCAAGTTATTTTTGTTTTTATTATTTTTTTTGAATAAAGTTTGTCTATTTTTGTTTTTTTGGTTTTTTAAAATCAAGTGTTTTTTAATTTTTTTTTTTTTTTTTTTTTAATCATGTTTTTTATTTTTTTTTTGTTTTTTTAAAATCAATTTTTTTTTTTTTTTGTTGTTTTTTTAAAATCAAGTTTTTTCTTTTTTTTGTTTTTTTAAAATCAAGTTTTTTCTTTTTTTTGTTTTTTTAAAATCAAGTTTTTTCTTTTTTTTGTTTTTTTAAAATCAAGTTTTTTTTTTTTTTTTTGTGTTTTTTTTTGAAAATCAATTTTTATTTTTTTGTGGATTTGTGAGGTATTTACAAGAAACAGCCCTCCTTTTTTACATTAGCTTAAACAGCCATTTATGTTCTGGCCAAAACAAAAAAGAGAAGGCCCAGAATGGGGTCAGCAAAACAGGAAATGAAGGACATGATTGATGTTTTGGGGTTTAAAAAAGGGCATTTAGATTCGACCCAAAACATCAATCATGTCCTTCATTTCCTGCTGCATACGATCCAGCCGATTCCGCATTTGATCGATCTCCCCATTCCAGGCCATGATTTGAGCAATTAGCCGTTGGGCACTGTCTGGGGTAAAATAGTCAGTTGGACCTAAAGTGGAATGAAAAAAAAAATATGTTTAGAAATATGCACACATAAGTTTACCTTACCATAAAGCTGGTGTCTCAGACACTGACCTGGTGGGGTGCCCATGTCGCAAAGTTCATTAACATCCTCGGGGGTGGCGCTGTTGCTTGACTCAAGCACAACCAGATCACCTAAAATAGAGTAGAAAAATTACATAAAATAAAAGGCAGCCATGCATAGATTACCGTAAGCTGGTGTGTCAGACACTGACCTGGTGGGGTGCCCATGTCGCCCACCTCTCCTTCCTCCACATCCTCAATGGGACTTGGGCTTATTTCCCAATCATGTTTTGCTTTGGGTTGGCTGAGTGATTTTTCCCCTATGTGAAACAAAAAATTATTTTAATCTAATTAGCACACAGATATTTTAGTACATAGTAATTTTCCAACATTTGTAATGAAGTGGTTTGTGTAGAGTTCCTATTTTACCTCAATATTTAAAATTAGAAAGACATATCGGATAGATAGATATCAATATCTCAAAATATAGTTACTAATCTTTTGATCTCTCTCTATATCTGGAACAAAATCTCAAACTATCTAACTAAATGTAAAGCCAAAAAATTAAGATAACTTCAAATCTTCCAAAAGAATGTTTTAAATTTCTATATCTATCTATCTACCTATCTCTATATTTCTCTCTCTCTCTCTCTCTCTCTCTCTCTCTCTCTCTCTCTCTCTCGTTTATATATAGTTAGATATGTATGTGTATATATATGTATGTGTGTATATATATATATATATGTGTGTGTGTATATATGTGTGTGTATATATATATATATGTGTGTGTGTATATATATATACACATGTATATATATGTGTATATGTATATATAGATATATATCTATAGATATGTAACTAACGAGGTTTCTTAAAAGATCGTTTAAAACGATGAAAACAAAAATCGGATAGGAAGGAAAAGCACATGGAGCAATATACAAGGTAATAAACACAAGATAAAAACACGACAAGTACTTACTTTTTTTAAGAACTTTCCGGATACGTCGGTATTGATCCGGCTCCCTGAGTTTCAGGTCAGACCATCTTTTTCGCAGTTGGTCTTTGGAGCGCTGGACCCCAAAAGATGCCTGCAAAGTTTCCACGACCTTCGCCATGATTTTGGCCTTGCGCAAATTTGGCCGTGCGTACGGCCCATACTTCCCATCATAGTCGTCTTTGTGAAGAATGGCCACCATCTCCACCATCTCTTTAAAACTCATATTAGAGGCCTTAAATCTAGGCCTCACAGATTTTGTTGACGTTCCAGCCTCCGGGCTGTCTCCACTACCTGAGGTCGTCAACATTTCAGGTGTCTCCGCCATTCTTTAACTCCACTACGCGCCGTAACAAAAAATGGGCGGAGAACATGAGTTAAAATCGAACGTCAGGGGCGGGCGACGCAGGCGGAGTTTCACACATGCGTAGTGTATAAAGAGGGGCCTTGCGCACGTGTCGTACGTACGTTCTGTGCGTCGAATTAGGGGGCGGAGAACATGAGTTAATTTCGAACGTCAGGGGCGGGCGACGCAGGCGGAGTTTCACACATGCGTAGTGTATAAAGAGGGGCCTTGCGCACGTGTCGTACGTACGTTCTGTGGTAGGTGATAGTGGACCTGGACGTTACAAAACGAAGGTAATTTTAGATATATTCTTTTTTTTTTTTTTTTTTTTTTTGGTTTTTATGGTCATGACTTTGTAGCAAGCGGCCTATATGGCTTGATAGATTGATGAGGCCTACATAGGGAGAAGATGATGAGGGGTTAGCCGAAACCTATAATAAAAGTGTTTTTTGTCTTGTGACTTCATCTTTTCCAGATATAATGAATCCCCTATTTAAGGATCCAGAGTTCCTTACATCTTTTATTTCCAAATATCGAGAGATGAGGAATTTGTGGGAGGTGAAACACCCTCAGTATTATGCTAAGCATGTGAGGAAGTCAACGCTGGAGAGACTTCTGGCCTTTGTCCAGGCGACCATCCCGGAAGCAACAATGGAGACATTGCTCAAGAAAATTGGGGTCTTGAGGAACATGTATAAGAGGGAGCATAAGAAGATCCAGGAATCAAGGAGATCAGGAGCATCAGCAGATGATGTTTATGTACCCAGGCTGTGGTACTACAATCAACTCCGTTTTCTGGATGACCAGAATGAAGCCAGGCCATCACTTTCAACCCTTCCCTCCACCCTTCCCTCCACCCTTCCCTCCACCCCAGCAGAGGCTGATGAGGAGCAAGCTGGGTCTTCCATCCTGGATGAACCAGATATGACCATCTGGAGTCAGGTAAATTATTTTAACAAATATTTACTGTACTAATATTAATGATGTTAACTGGATGTTATAATTGTCTAAAATAATTTGGCACTCAAAATTGTGTATACATATCAATTGACAGTAGTGGCTAAATATGTTTGGCACCTGCTTGAAATAATTATGGTGTCTGATTAGACTCTTTTATTAAAGAGAAGTATTCACATTGAATTTGCTATTCATGAGAAGCAAACTGTGTGTCATTGATGAACCCAAAAAAATATACTCAAACTATTGTCCTTTTTTTATACACAGGATGAGTCCATCCAGGAGGAATGGGGGGAAAGTGGCAGGCAGGAGGAGACCAGGCCCATGGACAGCCTGGAGGAGGCCGGATTCACCATCATCCTGGAGGAGGCTGGGCCCAGTGTCAGGCAGGAGGTGGCTGCTCCCAGTGAGGTGGCTGCTCCCAGTGAGGTGGCTGGGCTAAGTGAGGTGGCTGGGCCAAGTGAGGTGGCTGGGCCCAGTAGGAGCCTGACCGAATCCCAAGTGCCTCCCCTCCACCTTCCCAAAAAAAGGGCCAGGAAGGGGATGGTCACACAGGACGCATCCCTGCGCCTCATGCAAGAGGCCACCCGTTTTTTAAGGAGCCCCCCTGAAGCGGAAGAATCCTATGGCTGCTACTTAGCCAGCAGGCTTCTTCAGATGAATAGGGAGCAGCGCCTCATTTGTGAGCGCCTATTTGGGGAAACAATCCATAAGGGGCTGCAGGGCACGCTAACACAAAACACCCAACTACATGAGGCAGCCCCCCCTCCTCCTCCTCCTCCTCCTCCTCCTCCTCCTCCTGCCACAACTGAAACACCAGAGCCACAGCCTCAAAAGAAGGCTACAGGGAAGGCTGCAGGGCAGCGTGGAGGAAAGGCTGCAGGGAAGAGAAGAAAATGATGACCTGGGTTCAGTCTGGTCTGACAGAAGACGCAGGCTGTTGTAGGACCACAGTCTGGGGACATCTAGATCATCTGCTGGTGCTGTTGATCTCTGGGATTCTTGGACCAGATTGTGCTCCCTCTTATATGGACTCCTCAAGATCCCAATTTTCTGGTACACCGACTTTTTCCAGCGTTGACTTCCTCTTTATTTTATTTTGACCATGAATAAATGGATATTTTTTGAGTTTAGCAAAAGACTTTATGTGTTTTCTTTGAAATCATTGATTTTACACACAATGTTAAATTAACAAGGGACAACAATCTCATTGAGTTTGAAAAAAAACACACCAAAAATACATTACTAATGTTAATAATGTTCAAGTGGTAAGTCTTGAAAATCCAAAAAATTACGTAACCAAAAACGGTGCTTTGGGTTAACTTTATCTAAAAACTAAAAAATAAACACTATAAAAAAAAAAAAAAAAAATAATGGGTTCTTTGTGTTAACTTTACAAACCTAAAAAAAATAAAAAAAAAAAAAAAAAAAAATAAAAAGGGGAAAAAGTATTATTAGTATGGAAACATTGTTTTAAAAAGGCATACTATATCATTCATGAGATCAAAGAGAAAAAGAATCCAGAAATCAGTTTGGGAGAACTCTGATTATGAACAGCAAAACACCTTCGTTCTTTAGAGCCTTCGTAAAGAAGAAATAAAATGCGCTGCATTGAACGATCACAGATTTTGCAGCGTGATGAATGTGCTACCTACAATACGAACACTAGTTTTACTAGACCGAGTGCTTCCGTTTAGTTTTTGCTTATGAGCATGCGTCGTTTTTTTGTCCGTCGGACTAGCATACAGACGAGCGGACTTCGGGGTCCGTCGTACTTACGACGTAAAGATTTGAAGCATGCTTCAAATCTAAAGTCCGTCGGATTTGAGGCTAAAAAAGTCCGTTGAAAGTCCGGAGAAGCCCACACACGATCGGATTACCAGCCACCTTTAGTCCGTCAGCGTCCGTTGGACTTTTGTAGACGAAAAGTCCGACCGTGTGTACGCGGCATAACAGTTTTTTGGTAGCGTTTTGAATCAGTCGCTGACAGTCGGGAGCTTTTTTGCCTGTGAGTCTCACTAGTGTACCCCTAAATTTAGAGGCCAAAATGGCAAATCGAAGGTACACTAGTGAAGAGGCCTACAGGATTCTGAGCATGACAGATAGTGAAGAGGAAGTCACTCATCTGTCAAGTTCAGGCTCAGAATACGATCCTGTAGAGGACAGCGGCTCCATGACAGATAGCTCTGACGACGGAGTTGTGGTCCCTGCTAAGGTCAGGCGTACCAGACCCCGAACTTATGCTGTCCTTGAAGTGCAAGAACCGCAGGGCTCTCGTATGGAGCAGAGAGGTACTAGTGCCGCTACTCCTTCTGGTGAACTGGCAAGCACCAGCGGCCTAGTACACCCTGGTCGTACATCCAGCACTGCAGTATCACGTGGTGACGTGGCGAGTCCCATAAGTGCAGTTCAAGCTGGCGAGGTGGCAAGCACTAGTAGTGTCCCGCTGCCACCAAGAAGACGAACACAGGCCCGTCGTGCCCATAGTGCCCTTCCTGCTGCATTGGCCAATCCGAATTGGGTACCCACCACTTCTGCAGCACCCGTACTTCCCCCTTTCACTGGCCAACCCGGAATTCAGGTGGAAACCGTTGACTTTACGCCACTGGATTTTTATTCGCTGTTTTTCACCGAAGATCTCTATAGCTCTATTGTGGACCAAAGCAATTTATACGCTGGTCAATACATCACCACTATGCCCCAGTCCACCCTTGCCAGAGATTGGAGACCAATTACGGTCTCCGAATTTAAGATCTTTCTGGGCCTTTCCCTCCTCATGGGGTTGAATAAAAAGAGTGAGTTGCGGTCATATTGGTCCACTGACCCAATTTACCATTCACCCTTGTTCTCTGCTTCCATGGCCAGGGCACGATACGAGCAGATTTTGCAGTTCATGCACTTCAACGACAATGAACTCTGTCGTCCTCGTGGAGACCCTGAATACGATCGGCTCTACAAAATTCGGCCCCTCGTAAACCACTTCAACCAACGTTTTGCAGACTTGTTTACCCCCCATCAAGTTGTCTGCGTTGATGAGTCCCTGGTTAAATTTTCTGGCCGCTTGTCATTCAAACAGTACCTTCCCAGCAAGCGTGCCAGATACGGGGTCAAGATGTATAAGCTCTGTGACAGGGCCACAGGCTATACATGTAGATTTATGGTTTACGAGGGAAAAGATAGTCACGTAGAGCCGACAAACTGCCCTGACTACATAGGAAGCGCTGGCAAGATAGTGTGGGACTTGGTGTCACCCTTATTCGGAAAGGGGTACCACTTGTACGTGGACAATTATTATACGAGCGTGCCACTTTTTAGCCACCTTTTTGATCATCAGATTGGAGCATGTGGCACCGTGCGACCTAATCGCCGGGGCTTTCCCCAGCGGCTTGTAGATTCCCGTCTTAGGCTGGGGGAGAGAGCCTGCTTGAAGTATAATAATTTGCTCGCTATGAAGTGGAGGGATAAGAAGAATGTTTTCGTTCTCACCTCCCTTCATGCAGACACGATGGTCCAAATTCCTACGGCGACTGGTGTTGTGGAGAAACCCCTCTGTGTCCACGAATATAACCTTAATATGGGAGGGGTGGACCTCAACGACCAGTTGTTGGCGCCGTACCTAATTGCCCGTAAGGCCAGACGCTGGTACAAAAAAGTGTCTGTTTATTTATTTCAATTGGCTTTGCTGAATGCTTATGTGCTATACAGAGCTTCAGGACGGACTGGATCCTTCCTTAAATTCCAGGAAGAGATCGTCAGAGCCCTTCTGTATCCAGACGGTGCTCCACCTCACCAACCCCAACCAAATGCAGTAAGCCGGCTGCATGAGAGGCATTTTCTTTATGCCCTCCCGAGTACCCCTACCCAACGAACCCCCCAAAAAAGATGTCGTGTCTGCAGCAAGCGCGGATTTAGGCGTGACACCCGGTATTGTTGTCCCCTCTGTCCTGGCAATCCTGGTCTTTGCATTGGTGAATGTTTTGAACGCTACCACACACTAGTGGAGTATTAGCGTAGGGTACAGCACTGCACAGACTAGGCACACTTCCACAGGGTCTCCCAAGATGCTGTCGCATTTTGAGAGACCCAAACCTGGTACCAGTTAAAAAAGTTAAAGTTACAAAAAAAAGTGTAAAAAAAACAAAAAAAAGTGTAAAAAAAAGAAAAAAACACAAAAAAATATAAAATAAAAAAACCAAAAATAGTTGTTGTTTTATTGTTCTCTCTCTATTCTCTCTCTATTGTTCTGCATTCTATACTGCAATGTTTTATTGTTATGTTTTTATCATGTTTGCTTTATAGGTATGCAATTTTTTTATACTTTGTTTTTTTTATTGTTAACCACCTTTGTGTTTTCAGGTATGCCATTCAGCTGCAGAGCGGATTTATTTATCTTGACAGCAACAGCGTTTGCTCCCACGATACATAAAGCCGCGACTCCAGCGCTGTCGGAGGTGATTTCACCACCACAGTTACATACTTCAGCATATATGCCGAAGCGTGGGGGCAGCAGTGGGTGGAGGAGCGATTTGCTCCTGCCTTTTGCGGGAGGATGCCCCCATGCTTCGGCATATATATTTTTTAGGTAGGCACAGGTTGCGTTAAATGTTTTATTTTTTACTATGTTTTTTTTGTATTTTGCTTTGCAGGTATGGTAAGTATTACTGTTATACTGTAATGTTACTTTGTTTTTTTGTTAACCATCATTTGCTTAGCAGGTACGCCATTCAGCTGCAGAGCGGATTTATTTATCTTGACAGCAACAGCGTTTGCTCCCACGATACATAAAGCCGCGACTCCAGCGCTGTCGGAGGTGATTTCACCACCACAGTTACATACTTCAGCATATATGCCGAAGCGTGGGGGCAGCAGTGGGTGGAGGAGCGATTTGCTCCTGCCTTTTGCGGGAGGATGCCCCCATGCTTCGGCATATATATACGGTGCATGTATGCCCATCATTAGAAGTGGGTGGATGAAGGGAGGTATTCTAATGGTGGGCATACCCACCGATCAATATCTTTTTTTCGTTCAGCCCACAGGCTGCATGAAAAAAAAGTTTACAATGTATGCCCAACAAGGACCAGCAACGTACTGGTATGTTGCTGGACTTTGAGTGGTTATACCAGAATGATGCCTGCAGGTTTAGGTATCATCTTGGTATCATTCTTTTCAGCCAGTGGTCGGCTTTCTTGTAAAAGCAATCCTAGCGGCTAATTAGCCTCTAGACTGCTTTTACAAGCAGTGGGAGGGAATGCCCCCCCCCCACACCGTCGTCCATGTTTTTCTCTGGCTCTCCTGTCCCAACAGGGAACTTGAGAATGCAGCCGGTGATTCAGCCAGCTGACCATAGAGCTGATCAGAGACCAGAATGGCTCCAAACATCTCTATGGCCTAAGAAACTGGAAGCTACAAGCATTTCATGACTTAGATTTCGCCGGATGTAAACAGCGCCATTGGGAAATTGGGAAAGCATTTTATCACACCGATCTTGGTGTGGTCAGATGCTTTGAGGGCAGAGGAGAGATCTAGGGTCTAATAGACTCCAATTTTTTCTAAAAAGAGTACCTGTCACTACCTATTGCTATCATGGGGGATATTTACATTCCCTGAGATAACAATAAAAATGATAAAAAAAAAATAAAAATGAAAAGAACAGTTTAAAAATAAGATAAAAAAGCAAAAAAAATAATAAAAAAAAAAAAAAAAAAAGCACCCCTGCCCCCCCCTGCTCTCGCACAAAGGCGAACGCAAGCGTCGGTCTGGCGTCAAATGTAAACAGCAATTGCACCATGCATGTGAGGTATCACCGCGAAGGTCAGATCGAGGGCAGTAATTTTAGCAGTAGACCTCCTCTGTAAATCTAAAGTGGTAACCTTTAAAGGCTTTTAAAAATGTATTTAGTTTGTCGCCACTGCACGTTTGTGCGCAATTTTAAAGCATGTCATGTTTGGTATCCATGTACTCGGCCTAAGATCATCTTTTTTATTTCATCAAACATTTTGACAAAATAGTGTGTTTTAGTGTATTAAAATTTAAAAAAGTGTGTTTTTTCCCCAAAAAATGCGTTTGAAAAATCGCTGCGCAAATACTGTGTGAAAAAAAAAAATGAAACACCCACCATTTTAATCTGTAGGGCATTTGCTTTAAAAAAATATATAATGTCTGGGGGTTCAAAGTAATTTTTTTGCAAAAAAAAATAATTTTTTCATGTAAACAATAAGTGTCAGAAAGGGCTTTGTCTTCAAGTGGTTAGAAGAGTGGTCGATGTGTGACATAAGCTTCTAAATGTTGTGCATAAAATGCCAGGACAGTTCAAAACCCCCCCAAATGACCCCATTTTGGAAAGTAGACACCCCAAGCTATTTGCTGAGAGGCATGTCGAGTCCATTGAATATTTTATATTGTGACACAAGTTGCGGGAAAAAGACAATTTTTTTTTTTTTTTTTGCACAAAGTTGTCACTAAATGATATATTGCTCAAACATGCCATGGGAATATGTGAAATTACACCCCAAAATACATTCTGTTGCTTCTCCTGAGTACGGGGATACCACATGTGTGAGACTTTTTGGGAGCCTAGCCGCGTACGGAGCCCCGAAAACCAAGCCCCGCCTTCAGGATTTCTAAGGGCGTAAATTTTTGATTTCACTCTTCACTGCCTATCACAGTTTCGGAGGCCATGGAATGCCCAGATGGCACAACCCCCCCCCAAATGACCCCATTTTGGAAAATAGACACCCAAAGCTATTTGCTGAGAGGTATAGTGAGTATTTTGCAGACCTCACTTTTTGTCACAAAGTTTTGAAAATTGAAAAAAGAAAAAAAAAATACGTTTTTCTTGCCTTTCTTCATTTTCAAAAACAAATGAGAGCTGCAAAATACTCACCATGCCTCTCAGCAAATAGCTTGGGGTGTCTACTTTCCAAAATGGGGTCATTTGGGGGGGTTTTGTGCCATCTTGGCATTTTATGGCCTTCAAAAGTGTGATAGGTAGTGAGGAGTAAAATCAAAAATGTATGCCCTTAGAAATCCTGAAGGCGGTGCTTGGTTTTCGGGGCCCCGTACGCGGCTAGGCTCCCAAAAAGTCCCACACATGTGGTATCCCCGTACTCAGGAGAAGCAGCAGAATATATTTTGGGGTGTAATTCCACATATGCCCATGGCCTGTGTGAGCAATATATCATTTAGTGACAACTTTGTGCAAAAAAAAATTAAAAAAAAAAAAAAATTGTCACTTTCCCGCAACTTGTGTCAAAATATAAAATATTCCATGGACTCAACATGCCTCTCAGCAAATAGCTTGGGGTGTATACTTTCCAAAATGGGGTCAATTGGGGGGGGGTTTGTGCCATCTGGGCATTTTATGGCCTTCAAAAATGTGATAGGTAGTGGGGAGTGAAATTACAACTTTACACCCTTAGAAATCCTGAAGGCGGTGCTGGGTTTTCGGGGCCCCGTACGCAGCTAGGCTCCCAAAAAGTCCCACACATGTGGTATCCCCGTACTCAGGAGAATCAGCAGAATGTATTTTGGGGTGCAATTCCACATATGCCCATGGCCTGTGTGAGCAATATATCATTTAGTGACAACTTTGTGCAAAAAAAAAAAAAAAAATTGTCACTTTCCAGCAACTTGTGTCAAAAAATAAAATATTCCATGGACTCAACATACCTCTCAGCAAATAGCTTGGGGTGTCTACTTTCCAAAATGGGGTCATTTGGGGGTGTTTTGTGCCATCTTGGCATTTTATGGCCTTCAAAACTGTGATAGGTAGTGAGGAGTGTAATCAAAAATCTATGCCCTTAGAAATCCTGAAGGCGGTGCTTGGTTTTCGGGGCCCCATACGCGGCTAGGCTCCCAAAAAGTCCCACACATGTGGTATCCCCGTACTCAGGAGAAGCAGCTGAATGTATTTTGGGGTGCAATTCCACATATGCCCATGGCCTGTGTGAGCAATATATCATTTAGTGACAACTTTTTGTAAATTTTTTTTTTTTTTTTTTTTGTCATTCAATCACCTGGGACAAAAAAAATAAATATTCAATGGGTTCAACATGCCTCTCAGCAATTTCCTTGGGGTGTCTACTTTCCAAAATGGGGTCATTTGGGGGGGTTTGTACTGCCCTGCCATTTTAGCACCTCAAGAAATGACATAGGCAGTCATAAACTAAAAGCTGTGTAAATTCCAGAAAATGTACCCTAGTTTGTAGGCGCTATAACTTTTGCGCAAACCAATAAATATACGCTTATTGACTTTTTTTTTTACCAAAGACATGTGGCCGAATACATTTTGGCCTAAATGTATGACTAAAATTGAGTTTATTGGATTTTTTTTATAACAAAAAGTAGAAAATATAATTTTTTTTCAAAATTTTCGGTCTTTTTCCGTTTATAGCGCAAAAAATAAAAATGGCAGAGGTGATCAAATACCATCAAAAGAAAGCTCTATTTGTGGGAAGAAAAGGACGCAAATTTCGTTTGGGTACACCATTGCATGACCGTGCAATTAGCAGTTAAAGCGACGCAGTGCCAAATTGTAAAAAGTGCTCTGGTCAGGAAGGGGGTAAATCCTTCCGGGGCTGAAGTGGTTAAGACCGGGATGTTCACTTTCACATTTGATTTTTAATTTTGCAGAGGAACCCTGTGCTTAGAGAACTAAATCCTGATATACTGGAATGAACTAGATGGAAATGGTATTGATGTGTGTGGCACACGCACTCACACACACATTGGAATAAAATATCTGCTCTTAGTTCTCCTCTCCTAAAGATTCTATGTTGAAGATATGGGAGGAGTTACCTTTATCTCTAAGTGAGTAAGTTCTGATAAAGTCAAATCTTTTACAGCGATTGATGCAATCCCTATCTTTTTTATGGTTCGTGCAGATGACATGTCTAAAAGAAATAATGGGAATAGACATTTCTCATCCAAAGAGGGAAAGAAAATGGAATTAATGGATTAAAATTAAATTCTAAGCAGATTAGGCTGGGACTCCAAAATATCTCATGGTACAATGCCACCACCCTGGTAAGAATTGCTTTAGCTTTTTTTTTTTTTTTTTTTTTTTTTTTTTTTAATATCTCTGTATTTGGAACAGCAAAGCTAAGGGTGTCTCTATATCCTATCTTGTTACACACAAAGAAAAAAATGAGTACCTGGAAAAACAATTGGGTCACCCTTCTTTACAGATATCCTGAAGGCCAGGAACCTATCTCTGGTAATATCAAGAGAAAAGATTTGAGAACTTATGTTATTTGCCAATCAGAGGTAACATAAATCAGAAGTGAAGATAAAACTATCTTTCATTTTAGCTAGAGTAAGGGAGGGTGTAGATAGATTTTTGCAATCTGTTCCAATGGGGAAATTTTGCTTCACCTCTTGTCTCATAGGTAAAACAGGAAGTGAAAGGAAATCCCTTCAACCTGAGGGAATCCCCATTGAAATATTTCTGTTCTGGGGACAACCCAAACTTTTTTTTTTTTTTTTTTTCTTCTCTTTTTTTTACTTCTCTTTTTTTTCTTCTCTTTTTTTTACTTCTCTTTTTTTTTCCTCTCTTTTTTTTACTTCTCTTTTTTTTCTTCTCTTTTTTTTTTCTTCTCTTTTTTTTTCTTCTCTTTTTTTTTTCTTCTCTTTTTTTTCTTCTCTTTTTTTTACTTCTCTTTTTTTTCTTCTCTTTTTTTTTTCTTCTCTTTTTTTTTCTTCTCTTTTTTTTACTTCTCTTTTTTTTTTTTTCTTCTACTTTTTTTTTCTACTCCCCCCCCCCCCCCCCCCCCCAAGGCAGTGCAAAGCCTACCACCATGTAACTTATTTGACAATCCCCTGTCTATTTGCATAGAATATAGCCATTACAAATTTGTTAACATTCATTTCATTGGGGTTCAGATTTGACACCCAAACTTCTGTAATGGTGGCCAAAGCCTGCTCAACCTTAATGCACGTTCATCTCATCCCTAATCAATACTGTACATAGAGCTGAGGGAAGGACCCAGCAGCTTCACCCCTTACCGGCTGGCGGCTGCATTCACAACTCCTACAAGAGGGGCAAAGATGAGACAAGTTTTAAATTGAAACATGAACGATATACAAAGTCTTTTTCAAATAAACAATGTCATCAGATGAAAATCCAACCACAATCCTGTCATCCAGGGAAAGTAGATTCAACATCAGTCCCGATGACCCAACGCTATTCCCACCCTGGTGTCCTCACAACCAGCGACTTATCCTTGCCTGGCACATTTTAATAGACATGTGAATGTAAACCAACATTGTAAAGAAAAAAGGTCTGGTATGGATTTTAAGAGGGATCCCCAAGAAAAAAAAAAAGTGCCCCCCATTTCATACCTGACTGAGTCTGGTAGGAGTTTAGGTGGGAACCCATGCAAAAAAAAAAAAGCACGGAGTTCCCCCTTAAATCCATGCCAGACCCTTTTCAGAGGATGCAGCCTGGGTGGCCAGGAAAGTGGGGACAAGCATGCGCCCCCCCGCCAAACCATATCCGGCCATAAGCCCTCAACGTGGGGCAGGAGGGAGCTTGCAAAGCAACTTGTCCCCATGTTTATGAGGACAAGGGCCTCTTTCCTGCAGCCTTAGCCTAGTTCTTTGAACTCAATGTGCATTCCTGCCCTACCGGTGAGTAAATGTGCTCCAATCAATACATAAATCAAACATGAATCCTCTAAGTGTGAAGCTGCTGCAAACACCAAACTTGTGTTCTCCCGATGCTGGACAATATATTAACTAACAAAATGCAGTGCTGCTATACGCTTGTGCAGTGAAAATATTCAATAAAATTAAAGTCAAATCTATTTCCGTGTCACAATACAATATATATGTATCACATAACTTAAAATAAGTCCATCAACAGACAAATGAATGATCGGTAGAAGCTCTTCATCGACACATTGTTTCTTTAGTGCTCATAAAAGTCCCACACCTCCTTGATATTTTTAGGTGCTTCTTTATGAACTCACATGTGCCACCTCTGTGCTCCTAAAACTCTCACCTTCATACATCGGACATGACGCCTAATTATATCATCAACCATCAAGTTTGTTGCTCTACAGATGGTTTCCCAGCCTCCTCTCCACTAGGGGGCCCTCCAGATATCGTTTTACAATGTTTCCAATGCTAATGGGAACTGTCCCTTTAAGACACCAGATTGCTCATGTACAGGTAGGCATGTTAGGAGAAAACATATACAGAGCCTCTCATTGTGTAGTATTTAAAATGTGCCTGAGGTATTTGCACTTACAATATAAAAAGCACCACTAAAAAAAGAGAAAACCAGGGCAGAGCGCCCTCCTATGTCACTTCTGGTCAGCAGCTGCCTCCGACATGCCCCACGCGTCTTCATCTTCATGACTACGTGACCTCATCAAGGGAACTGGATTGGCAGTCAATGAAGGCTTTTTATACACTGGGGGCAATGATGGAACAGTCGCCATTTTGTTGAAGCCTATTTACTGATCGGTGGCCATTTTGTTGTATGTATAATGACCTTTGCTCCTTTTGTTGAGGATGTAAACATAATTAGCGACTTTCTTGATTAGATCTACATCTAGCCATAACCAAAATGATAAACCTTCTTATAGCTTGCGCTGATTTTTTTTTTTTTTTAAAAGCTAAACCTTGGGATGTTTTTAAGAACTGATATGTTGTTATGCCCTGTACACGCGGTCGGATTTTCTGATGGAAAATGTGTGATAGGACCTTGTTGTCAGAAATTCCGACCGTGTGTGGGCTCCATCACACATTTTCCATCGGATTTTCCGACACAAAAAGTTTGAGAGCAGGCTATAAAATTTTCCGACAACAAAACCCGTTGTCGGAAAATCCGATCGTGTGTACACAAATCCGACACACAAAATGCCACGCATGCTCAGAATAAAGAGAGGAAAGCTATTAGCTACTGCCCCGTTTATAGTCCCGACGTACGTGTTTTACGTCACCGCGTTCAGAACGATCGGATTTTCCGACAACTTTGTGTGACCGTGTGTATGCAAGACAAGTTTGAGCCAACATCCGTCGGAAAAAATCCATGAATATTGTTGTCGGAATGCACGATCAATGTCCGACCGTGTGTACAGGGCATTACACATTGGGGGTTATTTACGAAAGACAAATCCACTTTGCACTAGTGCACTTGGAAGTGCAGTCGCTGTAAATCTGTTTGTTTTCGTTTTAAGTACAATTAAGTACATCATTTTTCTTCTTTTTTTTTTTTTTTTTTTTTTTAAACATTGTCCAGAAGGAAAATAAAAGAGATACAAAGTAACATTCTTTATAAACTTTGCTCAGACGGGAGACAGAGAGATACAAAGTACCTTTTCTGTGCACTGACAAAAAATTTAGTTTTCGTTTCATTTGTTTTTTTGCTTTTTTCGGAAATTCAGAAATTCTGAAATTCAAAGTTTCGGAAATTAAAAAATTCAAAAGTTTTGGAATTAACGGATTTATTGAAATTTTTTAAAAAACGAATTTGGAAATAAACAAATTGCACATGTCTAGTAAGCATATCCCTGTGTTCCAGAACATGGGGTGGAGGAATACTGTGATACCAATATGGACTAGTAGGTGTGAAGAAAAAAAAGATCACCACTGCTACCAGGTAAATCACTGGTAAGGAGCGGCCTCAGCCCACATGCCTCCATCAAACCTCACACACCCCCATTGCAATTTGCCCCGCCCACCTGGGCTTAGTCATAGGGTGGGAGCGTAGAGCGGGATGAAAGCATTTTATACGTCATTAGCTGCACGGAGAGAATACTGATAAAAGGTCAAAAACAGGCGTAAACTAACTAAAGAGCAACCAGAGTCAAAACTGCAGCGGAGAAAAAGAATGTATAGAAAATGTGTAAGCAACAACTATGAGAGAGGGTTGTTTTAAACCACAATTAAAATAAATAAATAAATGAAAGGTGGAATAACGAAATAAAGAATCTTAATGAAAGGAAAAAAAATATTTAAAAAATGGCTAAAACAAAGATAAAATATCATGGAAAAAAAGTGAATAATAGGAAGGATGAATAATGTGACGGACCTGGCCGGGACAGAGGCTGTTGGAGAGGACTGTATGCAAGCCTCTTGCCCACCGATTATGGGCCCTAGCATTTGGGGGAATGGTGCTCTCTGTGAGCTGTATGCCTGGGGACCCTGGGGTTGGTGTTACTTTGGATTCAGCTCCATGTCCCCCCAAAAACACACAGACTCTGGGAACCCTTTATATGCCATATTAGAATGGTGACTGATTTATACCATTGGGACTCGTACTGTTAAATGCTAATGTCATCAATTCTGCTATAATGTGTTTATTGTAAATAAGTCTAGTGTGGCTCTAAGAGTCTTTTCACCCATTGTTGTTTGTGTTAATTAACTGTGTGAAGCTCGGTGACCACAAGTCTGGGCGAAATGTCTCAGTCACCTAGGCTGTATAAAGGATTAGATAATTAGCTCATGTTAATTAGGTTACAGTTGTATTGTTAGAGGAGGTTCCAACAGCATATAAAGTCTTGTAACTTTGATTCATAATAAACAGTCCATGTTAGCAGTGAAGCAAGTGTCGCCTTGTTTTCTGCTCAGAGAGGTTGGAATATCTGATATCTGTATACAGACTGGGAGGAAGTGGTATATGGCGGAAGCACTTCAAGCGGAGTGTGGGACGTTCCGTGACAAATAAAATAAATGAAGAGTGGAAATAAATCCTTCTAAGAAAAAAATCAACCTCTTGGCACCAACAGTACGCAAATATGCGGCCTCTTGGCGAGTGGGGCCTTAACGCCGGGTGGCGGCATATTTGCGTACCAGAATGTAAATAAATCACCCCAGTTTTTGGTGAAATGGCTTTGGCGGTGCTCTTCTCTGTTTAGGAGATACAGAGTAATTTAAAAAAAAAAAAAGCTTGCGTGCAGAAGCGAACGCATACGTGAGCAGCACCTGCATTTGAAAACAGTGTTCAAACCACACATGTGAGGTATCACCGCGATCGGTAGAGCGACAGCAATAATTCTAGCCCTAGACCTCCTCTGTAACTAAAAACATTTTTTTTTCCAAATTACATTAATTTGATTTATTTATTTTTATTGCATTTTGGTGTAAATATGAGATGTGAAGTCTTTTTGACCCCCCAGATCTCATATTTAAGAGGACCTGCCATGCTTGTGTTCTATTACAAGGGATGTTTACATTCTTTGTAATGGGAATAAAAGTGACCCTTTTTTTTTAAAAAGAACAGTGTAAAAATAAAAAATAAAAGGTAAAATAAATAAGAAAAATAAAAGAATTTTTTTAAATGCGCCCCGTCCCGCCGAGCTTGCGCGCAGAAGCGAACGCATACGTGAGTAGCGCCTGCATATGAAAATGGTGTTCAAAACACACATGTGAGGTATCGCCGCGATCGGTAGAGCGAGAGCAATATTTCTAGCCCTAGACCTCCTCTCTAACTCAAAACGTGCAACCTGTAGATTTTTTTTAAAAGTCGCCTATGGAGATTTTTAAGGGTAAAAGTTTGTCGCCATTTCACGAGCGGGGCGCAATTTTGAAGCGTGACATGTTGGGTATCAATTTACTTAGTGTAACATTATCTTTCACAATATAAAAAAAGATTGGGCTAACTTTACTGTTGTCTTATTTTTTAATTCATAAAAATGTATTTTTTCCAAAAAAAGTGCGCTTGTAAGACCGCTGCGCAAATACGGTGTGACAAAGTATTGCAATGACCGCCATTTTATTCTCTAGGGTTTTAGAAAAAAATATATATAATGTTTGGGGGTTCTAAGTAAATTTCTAGCAAAAAAATAAACTGTATTTAACTTGTAAACAACAAATCTCAGAAAGAGGCTCGGTCCTTAACCACTTCCCGACCGCCGCACGACTATACACGTCCTAAGTTTGAACGGGGATATCGTTGTTATGGCAGCAGCTAGCTGCCATAACCCCGGTATCCCCGTTTTCGTGCGGCGGCCGGCTTTCAGATAAAAGTGGTCCCTGCGGCGGATTCGCCGCGAGATCACTTTTATCGGTGGCGGGAAAGGGGCCCCCCCCTCCCGCCGCGATCCGGTGCCCTCCGCCGCTTGCCGGAGCCGTCGGTAGCGGCGGAGGCGATCGTGTCCTTCTGCGTGGTGTGTCTGGAGACGAGTGAGGCCAAGATGGCACTCACTCGTCTCCATGATACTGCTGGGCGGAAGCGACGTAAAAACGTCACTTCCGTCCACGCCTCTTAAAGGCATATTTTTTCAAATGTCATTTTTCTAAATGACTTTTTTTTTTTTTTTATTGCATTTTAGTGTAAATATGAGATCTGAGGTCTTTTTGACCACAGATCTCATATTTAAGAGGTCCTGCCATGCTTTTTTCTATTACAAGGGATGTTTACATTCCTTGTAATAGAAATAAAAGTGACACAATTTTTTTTTTTTTTTTTTAAACAGTGTAAAAATAAATAAAATATTTTAAAATAAATAATAAAAATAAAAAAAAAAAATTTTTAAACTCCCTGTCCCGATGAGCTCACGCGCAGAAGCGAACGCATACGCGAGTAGCGCCCGCATATGAAAACGGTGGTCAAACCACACATGTGAGGTATCACAGCGACCGGTAGAGCGAGAGCAATAATTCTAGCCCTAGACCTCCTCTGTACCGCAAAATATGCAACCTGTAGAATTTTTTAAACGTCGCCTATGGAGATTTTTGAGGGTAAAAGTTTGACGCCATTCCACGAGCGGGCGCAATTTTCAAGCATGACATGTTGGGTATCAATTTACTTGGCGTAACATTATCTTTCACAATATAAAAAAAAAATTGGGATAACTTTACTGTTGTTTTATTTTTTTATTCAAAAAAGTGAATTTTTTCCAAAAAAAAGTGCGCTTATAAGACCGCTGCGCAAATACGGTGCAAAAAAATGTATTGCAATGACCGCCATTGTATTCTCTAGGGTGTTAGAAGAAAAACCATATATAATGTTTGGGGGTTCTAAGTAATTTTCTAGCAGAAAAACCTGTTTTAAACATGTAAACACCTAAAATCCAAAACGAGGCTGGTCCTTAAGTGGTTAAGTGGTTATGTGGTTAAGTTAAATCTCTCATAACGTTTTAGTATGTAGTGCTACTAATAGTAGGACAATATGACATTGCCTTGCAGATGTTTTTTTTTTCTTTAACTGCAGTTTACTACTGCAAATCTGACTTGCAATGTGTTGCAGCACGTGCTGATAACTTTTAGATCTGTTGTATCTCAAATGCTGAATTCTGGTCTATTACTTGCTAGATAGAAAAAAATAATGTTATAGCAGAAACTATCCAGTAAAGAGATTTTTTTTTTTTTTTTTGTTAGTTCAAATTAATCAGAGCATAGGTGTGCGCAGCCTATTGCATTAGGGTGTGCACTCTTAAGCTTAAACACACATGCGTGTGCGATTGCCTACATATATATGACCCCGTCACATTGATCTCCCTGCCGCCACAGTGAAAGAGAAGAGCATAAACACTTCTCTTATAGCAGAGCCGGTAAGAGGGAGATCTTTCCCCTGTTTCTGCTGCTACACAGAGCGATAACACTAATGTGCACGGGGTGATTAGGGTGTACCTGGGCACACCCAGCACACCCTGTGCGCACGCCTATGAATCAGAGTGGGATGCTGTTCCCAGATAGCAAGTAATTTCAAAAGTTTGAAAATGACTTTCTAAGCTCTTACTAGACTTGCCAGGCATTGTATGACTCCAGATCAACTTTCTTTGCAAACATTCTGCAAGTTCTGCTGCAAGTTCTGGTTCAGTTATGTTGTGTAATAATATAGTCATCCCACCACAGGGGGGCACTGTCTTAGCTCCCAACAAATGACCCCATTTTGGAAAATAGACACCCAAAGCTATTTGCTGAGAGGTATAGTGAGTATTTTGCAGACCTCACTTTTTGTCACAAACTTTAGAAATTTGAAAAAAGAAAAAAAAATATGTTTTTCTTGTCTTTCTTCATTTTCAAAAACAAATGAGAGCTGCAAAATACTCACCATGCCTCTCAGCAAATAGCTTGGGGTGTCTACTTTCCAAAATGGGGTCATTTTGGGGGGTTTTGTGCTATCTTGGCATTTTATGGCCTTCAAAACTGTGATGGGTAGTGAGGAGTGAAATCAAAAATTAACGCTCTTAGAAATCCTGAAGGCGGTGATTGGATTTTGGGGCCCCGTATGAAGCTAGGCACCCAAAAAGTGCCACTCATGTGGTATCCCTGTACTCAGGAGAAGCATCAGAATGTATTTTGGGGTGTAATTCCACATATGCCCATGGCATGTTTGAGCAATATATCATTTAGTGACAACTTTGTGCAAAAAAAAAAAAAATTGTCACTTTCCTGCAACTTGTGTCAAAAAATAAAATATTCCATGGACTCAACATGCCTCTCAGCAAATAGCTTGGGGTATCTACTTTCCAAAATGTGGTCATTTGGGGGGGTTTTGTGCCATCTTGGCATTTTATGGCCTTCAAAACTGTGATAGGTAGTGAGGAGTGAAATCAAAAATTTATGCCCTTAGAAATCCTGAAGGCGGTGCTTGGTTTTCGGGGCTCCGTACGCGGCTAGGCTCCCAAAAAGTCCCACACGTGTGGTATCCCTGTACTCAGGAGAAGCAGCAGAATGTATTTTGGGGTGTAATTCCACATATGCCCATGGCATGTTTGAGCAATATATCATTTTGTGACAACTTTGTGCAAAAAAAAAAAAAAAAATTGTCACTTTCCCGCAACTTGTGTCAAAATATAAAATATTCCATGGACTCAACATGCCTCTCAGCAAATAGCTTGGGGTGTCTACTTTCCAAAATGGGGTCATTTGGGGTTTTTTTTTGCCATCTGGGCATTTTATGGCCTTCAAAAATGTGATAGGTAGTGAGGAGTGAAATCACAACTTTACGCCCTTGGAAATCCTGAAGGCGGTGATTGGTTTTCGGGGCCCCGTACGCAGCTAGGCTCCCAAAAAGTCCCACACATGTGGTATCCCCGTACTCAGGAGAATCAGCAGAATGTATTTTGGGGTGCAATTCCACATATGCCCATGGCCTGTGTGAGCAATATATCATTTAGTGACAACTTTGTGCAAAAAAAAAAAAAAAAATTGTCACTTTCCAGCAACTTGTGTCAAAAAATAAAATATTCCATGGACTCAACATACCTCTCAGCAAATAGCTTGGGGTGTCTACTTTCCAAAATGGGGTCATTTGGGGGTGTTTTGTGCCATCTTTGCATTTTATGGCCTTCAAAACTGTGATAGGTAGTGAGGAGTGAAATCAAAAATTTATGCCCTTAGAAATCCTGAAGGCGGTGCTTGGTTTTCGGGGCCCCATACGCGGCTAGGCTCCCAAAAAGTCCCACACATGTGGTATCCCCGTACTCAAGAGAAGCAGCTGAATGTATTTTGGGGTGCAATTCCACATATGCCCATGGCCTGTGTGAGCAATATATCATTTAGTGACAACTTTTTGTAAATTTTTTTTTTTTTTTTTTTTTGTCATTCAATCACCTGGGACAAAAAAAATAAATATTCAATGGGTTCAACATGCCTCTCAGCAATTTCCTTGGGGTGTCTACTTTCCAAAATGGGGTCATTTGGGGGGGTTTGTACTGCCCTGCCATTTTAGCACCTCAAGAAATGACATAGGCAGTCATAAACTAAAAGCTGTGTAAATTCCAGAAAATGTACCCTAGTTTGTAGGCGCTATAACTTTTGCGCAAACCAATAAATATACGCTTATTGACTTTTTTTTTTACCAAAGACATGTGGCCGAATACATTTTGGCCTAAATGTATGACTAAAATTGAGTTTATTGGATTTTTTTTATAACAAAAAGTAGAAAATATAATTTTTTTTCAAAATTTTCGGTCTTTTTCCGTTTATAGCGCAAAAAATAAAAATGGCAGAGGTGATCAAATACCATCAAAAGAAAGCTCTATTTGTGGGAAGAAAAGGACGCAAATTTCGTTTGGGTACACCATTGCATGACCGTGCAATTAGCAGTTAAAGCGACGCAGTGCCAAATTGTAAAAAGTGCTCTGGTCAGGAAGGGGGTAAATCCTTCCGGGGCTGAAGTGGTTAAGACCGGGATGTTCACTTTCACATTTGATTTTTAATTTTGCAGAGGAACCCTGTGCTTAGAGAACTAAATCCTGATATACTGGAATGAACTAGATGGAAATGGTATTGATGTGTGTGGCACACGCACTCACACACACATTGGAATAAAATATCTGCTCTTAGTTCTCCTCTCCTAAAGATTCTATGTTGAAGATATGGGAGGAGTTACCTTTATCTCTAAGTGAGTAAGTTCTGATAAAGTCAAATCTTTTACAGCGATTGATGCAATCCCTATCTTTTTTATGGTTCGTGCAGATGACATGTCTAAAAGAAATAATGGGAATAGACATTTCTCATCCAAAGAGGGAAAGAAAATGGAATTAATGGATTAAAATTAAATTCTAAGCAGATTAGGCTGGGACTCCAAAATATCTCATGGTACAATGCCACCACCCTGGTAAGAATTGCTTTAGCTTTTTTTTTTTTTTTTTTTTTTTTTTTTTTAATATCTCTGTATTTGGAACAGCAAAGCTAAGGGTGTCTCTATATCCTATCTTGTTACACACAAAGAAAAAAATGAGTACCTGGAAAAACAATTGGGTCACCCTTCTTTACAGATATCCTGAAGGCCAGGAACCTATCTCTGGTAATATCAAGAGAAAAGATTTGAGAACTTATGTTATTTGCCAATCAGAGGTAACATAAATCAGAAGTGAAGATAAAACTATCTTTCATTTTAGCTAGAGTAAGGGAGGGTGTAGATAGATTTTTGCAATCTGTTCCAATGGGGAAATTTTGCTTCACCTCTTGTCTCATAGGTAAAACAGGAAGTGAAAGGAAATCCCTTCAACCTGAGGGAATCCCCATTGAAATATTTCTGTTCTGGGGACAACCCAAACTTTTTTTTTTTTTTTTTTCTTCTCTTTTTTTTACTTCTCTTTTTTTTCTTCTCTTTTTTTTACTTCTCTTTTTTTTTCCTCTCTTTTTTTTACTTCTCTTTTTTTTCTTCTCTTTTTTTTTCTTCTCTTTTTTTTTCTTCTCTTTTTTTTTTCTTCTCTTTTTTTTCTTCTCTTTTTTTTACTTCTCTTTTTTTTCTTCTCTTTTTTTTTTTCTTCTCTTTTTTTTTCTTCTCTTTTTTTTACTTCTCTTTTTTTTTTTCTTCTACTTTTTTTTTCTACTTTTTTTTTTCTCCCCCCCCCCCCCCCCCAAGGCAGTGCAAAGCCTACCACCATGTAACTTATTTGACAATCCCCTGTCTATTTGCATAGAATATAGCCATTACAAATTTGTTAACATTCATTTCATTGGGGTTCAGATTTGACACCCAAACTTCTGTAATGGTGGCCAAAGCCTGCTCAACCTCAATGCACGTTCAGCTCATCCCTAATCAATACTGTACATAGAGCTGAGGGAAGGACCCAGCAGCTTCACCCCTTACCGGCTGGCGGCTGCATTCACAACTCCTACAAGAGGGGCAAAGATGAGACAAGTTTTAAATTGAAACATGAACGATATACAAAGTCTTTTTCAAATAAACAATGTCATCAGATGAAAATCCAACCACAATCCTGTCATCCAGGGAAAGTAGATTCAACATCAGTCCCGATGACCCAACGCTATTCCCACCCTGGTGTCCTCACAACCAGCGACTTATCCTTGCCTGGCACATTTTAATAGACATGTGAATGTAAACCAACATTGTAAAGAAAAAAGGTCTGGTATGGATTTTAAGAGGGATCCCCAAGAAAAAAAAAAAGTGCCCCCCATTTCATACCTGACTGAGTCTGGTAGGAGTTTAGGTGGGAACCCATGCAAAAAAAAAAAAGCACGGAGTTCCCCCTTAAATCCATGCCAGACCCTTTTCAGAGGATGCAGCCTGGGTGGCCAGGAAAGTGGGGACAAGCATGCGCCCCCCCGCCAAACCATATCCGGCCATAAGCCCTCAACGTGGGGCAGGAGGGAGCTTGCAAAGCAACTTGTCCCCATGTTTATGAGGACAAGGGCCTCTTTCCTGCAGCCTTAGCCTAGTTCTTTGAACTCAATGTGCATTCCTGCCCTACCGGTGAGTAAATGTGCTCCAATCAATACATAAATCAAACATGAATCCTCTAAGTGTGAAGCTGCTGCAAACACCAAACTTGTGTTCTCCCGATGCTGGACAATATATTAACTAACAAAATGCAGTGCTGCTATACGCTTGTGCAGTGAAAATATTCAATAAAATTAAAGTCAAATCTATTTCCGTGTCACAATACAATATATATGTATCACATAACTTAAAATAAGTCCATCAACAGACAAATGAATGATCGGTAGAAGCTCTTCATCGACACATTGTTTCTTTAGTGCTCATAAAAGTCCCACACCTCCTTGATATTTTTAGGTGCTTCTTTATGAACTCACATGTGCCACCTCTGTGCTCCTAAAACTCTCACCTTCATACATCGGACATTACGCCTAATTATATCATCAACCATCAAGTTTGTTGCTCTACAGATGGTTTCCCAGCCTCCTCTCCACTAGGGGGCCCTCCAGATATCGTTTTACAATGTTTCCGATGCTAATGGGAACTGTCCCTTTAAGACACCAGATTGCTCATGTACAGGTAGGCATGTTAGGAGAAAACATATACAGAGCCTCTCATTGTGTAGTATTTAAAATGTGCCTGAGGTATTTGCACTTACAATATAAAAAGCACCACTAAAAAAAAAGAGAAAACCAGGGCAGAGCGCCCTCCTATGTCACTTCTGGTCAGCAACTGCCTCCGACATGCCCCACGCGTCTTCATCTTCATGACCATGTGACTTCATCAAGGGAACTGGATTGGCAGTCAATGAAGGCTTTTTATACACTGGGGGCAATGATGGAACAGTCGCCATTTTGTTGAAGCCTATTTACTGATCGGTGGCCATTTTGTTGTATGTATAATGACCTTTGCCCCTTTTGTTGAGGATGTAAACATAATTAGCGACTTTCTTGGAAAATGTGTGATAGGACCTTGTTGTCAGAAATTCCAACCGTGTGTAGGCTCCATCACACATTTTCCATCGGATTTTCCGACACAAAAAGTTTGAGAGCAGGCTATAAAATTTTCCGACAACAAAACCCGTTGTCGGAAAATCCGATCGTGTGTACACAATTCCGACACACAAAGTGCCACGCATGCTCAGAATCAATAAAGAGATGAAAGCTATTGGCTATTGCCCCGTTTATAGTCCCGACGTACGTGTTTTACGTCACCGTGTTCAGAACGATCGGATTTTCCGACAACTTTGTGGGACCGTGTGTATGCAAGACAAGTTTGAGCCAACATCCGTCGGAAAAAATCCATGAATATTGTTGTCGGAATGCACGATCAATGTCCGACCGTGTGTACAGGGCATTACACATTGGGGGTTATTTACGAAAGACAAATCCACTTTGCACTAGTGCACTTGGAAGTGCAGTCGCTGTAAATCTGTTTGTTTTCGTTTTAAGTACAATTAAGTACATTTTTCTTCTTCTTCTTTTTTTTTTTTTTTTTTTTTTTTTAAACATTGTCCAGAAGGAAAATAAAAGAGATACAAAGTAACATTCTTTATAAACTTTGCTCAGACGGGAGACAGAGAGATACAAAGTACCTTTTCTGTGCACTGACAAAAAATTTAGTTTTCGTTTCATTTGTTTTTTTGCTTTTTTCGGAAATTCAGAAATTCTGAAATTCAAAGTTTCGGAAATTAAAAAATTCAGAAGTTTTGGAATTAACGGATTTATTGAAATTTTTTAAAAAACGAATTTGGAACTAAACAAATTGCACATGTCTAGTAAGCATATCCCTGTGTTCCAGAACATGGGGTGGAGGAATATTGTGATACCAATATGGACTAGTAAGTGTGAAGAAAAAAAAGATCACCACTGCTACCAGGTAAATCACTGGTAAGGAGCGGCCTCAGCCCACATGTCTCTATCAAACCTCACACCCCCCAATGCAATTTGCCCCGCCCACCTGGGCTTAGTCATAGGGTGGGAGCGTAGAGCGGGATGAAAGCATTTTATACGTCATTAGCTGCACGGAGAGAATAGTGATAAAAGGTCAAAAACAGGCGTAAACTAACTAAAGAGCAACCAGAGTCAAAACTGCAGCGGAGAAAAAGAATGTATAGAAAATGTGTAAGCAACAACTATGAGAGAGGGTTGTTTTAAACCACAATTAAAATAAATAAATAAATGAAAGGTGGAATAATGAAATAAAGAATCTTAATGAAAGGAAAAAAATATTTAAAAAATGGCTAAAACAAAGATAAAATATCATGGAAAAAAAGTGAATAATAGGAAGGATGAATAATGTGACGGACCTGGCCGGGACAGAGGCTGTTGGAGAGGACTGGGTGCGGGCCTGTTGCCTTTTGATTATGGGCCCTAGCATTTGGGGGAATGGTGCTCTCTGTGAGCTGTATGCCTGGGGACCCTGGGGTTGGTGTTACTTTGGATTCAGCTCCATGTCCCCCCAAAAACACACAGACTCTGGGAACCCTTTATATGCCATATTAGAATGGTGAGTGATTTATACCGTTGGGACTCGTACTGTTAAATAGGGATGAGCTTCGAGTTCGAGTCGAACTCATGTTCGACTCGAACATTGGCTGTTCGCAAGTTCACCGAACAGCGAACAATTTGGGGTGTTCGCGGCAAATTCGAATGCCGCGGAACACCCTTTAAAAGTCTATGGGAGAAATCAAAAGTGCTAATTTTAAAGGCTAATATGCAAGTTATTGTCATAAAAAGTGTTTGGGGACCTGGGTCCTGCCCCAGGGGACATGGATCAATGCAAAAAAAAGTTTTAAAAACGGCCGTTTTTTCAGGAGCAGTGATTTTAATAATGCTTAAAGTCAATCAATAAAAGTGTAATATCCCTTTAAATTTCGTACCTGGGGGGTGTCTATAGTGTGCCTGTAAAGGGGCGCATGTTTCCTGTGTTTAGAACAGTCTGACAGCAAAATGACATTTTGAAGGAAAAAACTCATTTAAAACTACCCGCGGCTATTGCATTGCCGACAATACACATAGAAGTTCATTGATAAAAACGGCATGGGAATTCCCCAAAGGGGAACCCCGAACCAAATTAAAAAAAAAAAATGACGTGGGAGTCCCCCTAAATTCCATACCAGGCCCTTCAGGTCTGGTATGGATATTAAGGGGAACCCCGGCCAAAATTAAAAAAAAAAAAATGACGTGGGGTTCCCCCTAAATTCCATACCAGACCCTTCAGGTCTGGTATGGATTTTAAGGGGAACCCCGCGCCAAAAAAAAAAAAAAAAACGGCGTGGGGTCCCCCCAAAAATCCATACCAGACCCTTATCCGAGCACGCAACCTGGCAGGCCGCAGGAAAAGAGGGGGGGACGAGAGTGCGGCCCCCCCTCCCTCCTGAACCGTACCAGGCCACATGCCCTCAACATTGGGAGGGTGCTTTGGGGTAGCCCCCCAAAACACCTTGTCCCCATGTTGATGAGGACAAGGGCCTCATCCCCACAACCCTGGCCGGTGGTTGTGGGGGTCTGCGGGCGGGGGGCTTATCGGAATCTGGAAGCCCCCTTTAACAAGGTGACCCCCAGATCCCGGCCCCCCCCCTGTGTGAAATGGTAAGGGGGTACATAAGTACCCCTACCATTTCACGAAAAAAGTGTCAAAAATGTTAAAAATGACAAGAGACAGTTTTTGACAATTCCTTTATTTAAATGCTTCTTCTTTCTTCTATCTTCCTTCATCTTCTGGTTCTTCTTGTTCTTCTGGCTCTTCTGGTTCTTCCTCTGGCGTTCTCGTCCAGCATCTCCTCCGCGGCGTCTTCTATCTTCTTCTCCTCGGGCCGCTCCGCACCCATGGCATGGGGGGGAGGCTCCCGCTCTTCTCTTCTTCTTTTCTTCTCTTCTTCTCTTCTTCTTTTCTTCTCCGGGCCGCTCCGCAATCCATGCTGGCATGGAGGGAGGCTCCCGCTGTGTGACGGCGCTCCTCGTCTGACAGTTCTTAAATAACGGGGGGGCGGGGCCACCCGGTGACCCCGCCCCCCTCTGACGCACGGTGACTTGACGGGACTTCCCTGTGACGTCACGGGGAATGCCACAGGGAAGTCCCGTCAAGTCACCGTGCGTCAGAGGGGGGCGGGGTCACCGGGTGGCCCCGCCCCCCCCGTTATTTAAGAACTGTCAGACGAGGAGCACCGTCACACAGCGGGAGCCTCCCTCCATGCCAGCATGGATTGCGGAGCGGCCCGGAGAAGAAAATGAAGAAGAGAAGAAAAGAAGAAGAGAAGAGCGGGAGCCTCCCCCCCATGCCATGGGTGCGGAGCGGCCCGAGGAGAAGAAGACAGAAGACGCCGCGGAGGAGATGCTGGACGAGAACGCCGGAGGAAGAACCAGAAGAGCCAGAAGAACCAGAAGAACCAGAAGATGAAGGAAGATAGAAGAAAGAAGAAGCATTTAAATAAAGGAATTGTCAAAAACTGTCTCTTGTCATTTTTAACATTTTTGACACTTTCTTCGTGAAATGGTAGGGGTACTTGTACCCCCTTACCATTTCACACAGGGGGGGGGCCGGGATCTGGGGGTCACCTTGTTAAAGGGGGCTTCCAGATTCCGATAAGCCCCCCGCCCGCAGACCCCCACAACCACCGGCCAGGGTTGTGGGGATGAGGCCCTTGTCCTCATCAACATGGGGACAAGGTGTTTTGGGGGGCTACCCCAAAGCACCCTCCCAATGTTGAGGGCATGTGGCCTGGTACGGTTCAGGAGGGAGGGGGGGCCGCACTCTCGTCCCCCCCTCTTTTCCTGCGGCCTGCCAGGTTGCGTGCTCGGATAAGGGTCTGGTATGGATTTTTGGGGGGACCCCACGCCGTTTTTTTTTTTTTTTTTTGGCGCGGGGTTCCCCTTAAAATCCATACCAGACCTGAAGGGTCTGGTATGGAATTTAGGGGGAACCCCACGTCATTTTTTTTTTAAATTTTGGCCGGGGTTCCCCTTAATATCCATACCAGACCTGAAGGGCCTGGTATGGAATTTAGGAGGACTCCCACGTCATTTTTTTTTTTTAATTTTGGTTCGGGGTTCCCCTTTGGGGAATTCCCATGCCGTTTTTATCAATGAACTTCTATGTGTATTGTCGGCAATGCAATAGCCGCGGGTAGTTTTAAATGAGTTTTTTCCTTCAAAATGTCATTTTGCTGTCAGACTGTTCTAAACACAGGAAACATGCGCCCCTTTACAGGCACACTATAGACACCCCCCAGGTACGAAATTTAAAGGGATATTACACTTTTATTGTTTGACTTTAAGCATTATTAAAATCACTGCTCCTGAAAAAACGTCCGTTTTTAAAACTTTTTTTTGCATTGATCCATGTCCCCTGGGGCAGGACCCAGGTCCCCAAACACTTTTTATGACAATAACTTTCATATAAGCCTTTAAAATTAGCACTTTTGATTATTCATGTTCGTGTCCCATAGACTTTAACGGTGTTCGAATGAACTTTTTTCCTGTTCGCGTGTTCTGGTGCGAACCGAACAGGGGTTGTTCGGCTCATCCCTACTGTTAAATGCTAATGTCATCAATTCTGCTATAATGTGTTTATTGTAAATAAGTCTAGTGTGGCTCTAAGAGTCTTTTCACCCATTGTTGTTTGTGTTAATTAACTGTGTGAAGCTTGGTGACCACAAGTCTGGGCAAAAGGTCATGTCTCAGTCACCTAGGCTGTATAAAGGATTAGATAATTAGCTCATGTTAATTAAGTTACAGTTGTATTGTTAGAGGAGGTTCCAACAGCATATAAAGTCTTGTAACTTTGATTCACAATAAACAGTCTATGTTAGCAATGAAGCAAGTGTCGCCTTGTTTTCTGCTCAGAGAGGTTGGAATATCTGATATCTGTATACAGACTGGGAGGAAGTGGTATATGACGGAAGCACTTCAAGCGGAGTGTGGGACGTTCCGTGACAAATAAAATAAATGAAGAGTGGAAATAAATCCTTCTAAGAAAAAAATCAACCTCTTGGCACCGACAGTACGCAAATATGCAGCCTCTTGGCGAGTGGGGCCTTAACGCCGGGTGGCGGCATATTTGCGTACCAGAATGTAAATAAATCACCCCAGTTTTTGGTGAAATGGCTTTGGCGGTGTTCTTCTCTGTTTAGGAGATACCAGGAGATACAGAGTAATTTAAAAAAAAAAAAAAGCTTGCGTGCAGAAGCGAACGCATATGTGAGTAGCGCCCGCATTTGAAAACAATGTTTCAACCACACATGTGAGGTATCACCACGATCGGTAGAGCGACAGCAATAATTCTAGCCCTAGACCTCCTCTGTAACTAAAAACATTTTTTTCCCAAATTACATTAATTTTATTTATTGATTTTTATTGCATTTTGGTGTAAATATGAGATGTGAAGTCTTTTTGACCCCCCAGATCTCATATTTAAGAGGACCTGTCCATGCTTGTGTTCTATTACAAGGGATGTTTACATTCTTTGTAATGGGAATAAAAGTGACCCTTTTTATTAAAAAGAACAGTGTAAAAATAAAAATTAAAAGGTAAAATAAATAAGAAAAATAATTTTTTTAAATGTGCCCCGTCCCGCCGAGCTTGCGCGCAGAAGCGAACGCATACGTGAGTAGTGCCTGCATATGAAAATGGTGTTCAAAACACACATGTGAGGTATCGCCGCGATCGGTAGAGCGAGAGCAATAATTCTAGCCCTAGACCTCCTCTCTAACTTAAAACGTGCAACCTGTAGATTTTTTTTTAAAAGTCGCCTATGGAGATTTTTAAGGGTAAAAGTTTGTCGCCATTTCACGAGCGGGGCGCAATTTTGAAGCGTGACATGTTGGGTATCAATTTACTTAGTGTAACATTATCTTTCACCATATAAAAAAAGATTGGGCTAACTTTACTGTTGTCTTATTTTTTAATTCATAAAAATGTATTTTTTCCAAAAAAAGTGCGCTTGTAAGACCGCTGCGCAAATACGGTGTGACAGAAAGTATTGCAATGACCGCCATTTTATTCTCTAGGGTTTTAGAAAAAAATATATATAATGTTTTGGGGTTCTAAGTAATTTTCTAGCAAAAAAATAAACTGTATTTAACTTGTAAACAACAAATCTCAGAAAGAGGCTCGGTCCTTAACCACTTCCCGACCGCCGCACGACTATACACGTCCTAAGTTTGAACGGGGATATCGTTGTTATGGCAGCAGCTAGCTGCCATAACCCCGGTATCCCCGTTTTCGTGCGGCGGCCGGCTTTCAGATAAAAGTGGTCCCTGCGGCGGATTCGCCGCGAAATCACTTTTATCGGTGGCGGGAGAGGGGCCCCCCCTCCCGCCGCGATCCGGTGTCCTCCGCCGCTTACCGGAGCCGTCGGTAGCGGCGGAGGCGATCGCGTCCTTCTGCGTGGTGTGTCTGGAGACGAGTGAGGCCAAGATGGCGCTCACTCGTCTTCATGATACTGCTGGGCGGAAGCGAAGTAAAAACGTCACTTCCGTCCACGCCTCTTAAAGGCATATTTTTTCAAATGTCATTTTTCTAAATGACTTTTTTTTTTTTTTATTGCATTTTAGTGTAAATATGAGATGTGAGGTCTTTTTGACCCCAGATCTCATATTTAAGAGGTCCTGCCATGCTTTTTTCTATTACAAGGGATGTTTACATCCCTTGTAATAGGAATAAAAGTGACACAATTTTTTTTTTTTTTTAAACAGTGTAAAAATAAATAAAATATTTTAAAATAAATAATAAAAATAAAAAAAAATTTTTTTAAAACCCCCCTGTCCCGACGAGCTCGCGCGCAGAAGCGAACGCATACGCGAGTAGCGCCCGCGTATGAAAACGGTGGTCAAACCACACATGTGAGGTATCACAGCGACCGGTAGAGCGAGAGCAATAATTCTAGCCCTAGACCTCCTCTGTAGCGCAAAATATGCAACCTGTAGAATTTTTTAAACGTCGCCTATGGAGATTTTTGAGGGTAAAAGTTTGACGCCATTCCACGAGCGGGCGCAATTTTCACGCATGACATGTTGGGTATCAATTTACTTGGCGTAACGTTATCTTTCACAATATAAAAAAAAATTGGGATAACTTTACTGTTGTTTTATTTTTTTATTCAAAAAAGTGAATTTTTTCCAAAAAAAGTGCGCTTATAAGACCGCTGCGCAAATACGGTGCAAAAAAATGTATTGCAATGACCGCCATTGTATTCTCTAGGGTGTTAGAAGAAAAACCATATATAATGTTTGGGGGTTCTAAGTAATTTTCTAGCAGAAAAACCTGTTTTAAACATGTAAACACCTAAAATCCAAAACGAGGCTGGTCCTTAAGTGGTTAAGTGGTTATGTGGTTAAGTTAAATCTCTCATAACGTTTTAGTATGCAGTGCTACTAATAGTAGGACAATATGACATTGCCTTGCAGATGTTTTTTTTTTTTCTTTAACTGCAGTTTACTACTGCAAATCTGACTTGCAATGTGTTGCAGCACGTGCTGATAACTTTTAGATCTGTTGTATCTCAAATGCTGAATTCTGGTCTATTACTTGCTAGATAGAAAAAAAAAAATGTTATAGCAGAAACTATCCAGTAAAGAGATTTTTTTTTTTTTGTTAGTTCAAATTAATCAGAGCATAGGTGTGCGCAGCCTATTGCATTAGGGTGTGCACTCTTAAGCTTAAACACACATGCGTGTGCGATTGCCTACATATATATGACCCCGTCACATTGATCTCCCTGCCGGCACAGTGAAAGAGAAGAGCATAAACACTTCTCTTATAGCAGAGCCGGTAAGAGGGAGATCTTTCCCCTGTTTCTGCTGCTACACAGAGCGATAACACTAATGTGCACAGGGTGATTAGGGTGTGCCTGGGCACACCCAGCACACCCTGTGCGCACGCCTATGAATCAGAGTGGGATGCTGTTCCCAGATAGCAAGTCATTTCAAAAGTTTGAAAATGACTTTCTAAGCTCTTGCTAGACTTGCCAGGCATTGTATGACTCCAGATCAACTTTCTTTGCAAACATTCTGCAAGTTCTGCTGCAAGTTCTGGTTCAGTTATGTTGTGTAATATAGTCATCCCACCACAGGGGGGCACTGTCTTAGCTCCCAACTGCCCCTGATTTCAAAGGGACTGTCCCTGATTTGGAGCAATTTCCCTCTGTCCCTCTTTCCTCCTCATTTGTCCCTCATTTTGGTCTGATCTATAAAGATGTATATAAAATTCACTTTTTATCTTTCAAAAAATGTTTCCCAGAGCTAAACCTTTTATCTGATTTCTAAATTGCTGCATTTGTACATTTTAACCACTTCAGCCCCGGACCATTTGGCTGGCCAAAGACCAGAGCACTTTTTGTGATTCGGCACTGCGTCGCTTTAACTGACAATTGCGGAGTCGTGCGACGTGGCTCCCAAACAAATTGACATACTTTTTTCCCCACAAATAGAGCTTTATTTTGGTGGTATTTGATCACCTCTGCGGTTTTTTATTTTTTGCGCTATAAACAAAAAGAGCGACAATTTTGAAAAAAAAAACGCATTATTTTTTACTTTTTGCTATAATAAATATCCCCCAAAAATATATAGAATATTTTTTTTTTCCTCAGTTTAGGCCGATATGTATTCTTCTACATATTTTTGGTAAAAAAAATTGCAATAAGCGTTTATTGATAGTTATAGCATCTATAAAATGGGGGATAGATTTATGGCATTTTTATTAATATATATATATATATATATATATATATATATATATATATATATATATATTTTTTTTTTTTACTGGTAATGGCGGCGATCTGCGATTTTTTTTTTTTTTTTTTTTTTTTTATCGTGACAGACATTATGGCGGACACATCGGACACTTTTGGCGCTATTTTGGGGCCATTCACATTTATACAGCGATCAGTGCGATAAAAAATGCACTGATAACTGTGTAAATGTGACTGGCAGTGAAGGTGTTAAGTGTGTCCTAGGGAATGATTCTAACTGTGGGGGGGGGAGGGGCTACGTGTGACACCACACTGATTTTTATCGTGACTGCGACATTATGGCGGACACATCGGACAATTTTGACACATTTTTGGGACCGTTGTCATTAATACAGCGATCAGTGCTAAAAAATTGCATTGATTACTGTAAAAATGTCACTGGCAGTGAAGGGGTTGACCACTAGGTGGTGCTGTAGCGGTTAAGTGTGTCCTAGGGAGTGATTCTAACTGTTGGGGGGCGTGGCTACGAGTGACACATCACTGATCACCGCTCCCGATGACAGGGAGCGGTGATCAGTGTCCTGTCACTAGGCAGAATGCGGAGATGCTTGTTTACATTAGCATCTCCCCGTTCTTCCTCTCCGTGAAACGATCGCGGGTTTCGCAGCAGACATCGAGTCTGCGAGACCCGCGATCACGGTCACAGAGCTCCCGGCAGACGCACCCGTGAGCCGCCTCTTAAAGGGCAACGTACAGGTACGTTAATCTGCCTGTACGTGCCCTGCTGCCACAGTATATCGGCGTGAGCCGGTCTGGAAGCGGCTAATATACATGCAAATAAGTGTACAGTATTGGCACTTGTGTTTGTTGTTTCAGGTCTATACTCTACGGAAGTAATAGGGTGATTGAGCACCTATGAGAAAGTGAAGGAAGGTTTGTCTGACGGCAACACAAACGCTGTTTATCCAAACAGAGGAGCAGTCTGGAGACTTGTAGGATCACCATTGGAGAGTGAATGTGGATCCATAGTGGTGGACATGAGGAGTGATCTGTCTATGCTTTTACAATAATCTTTGAGGTGAGCAGACACTTTAGCTGGTGGAGTTGTTTTTTTTTTTTAATTTTTTGACATTTTCATTTTTGAATTTAAATTATTTTTTTGATAATGAAATGTTTTAATATAAATTTTGTATGCACATTATTTAAAGTGGAGTTCCACCCACTTTTACAACTCTTCAGCATCCCTCACTAAACTGTGCACTGTAAACGAATTGGATATTTTTTTATTTTTTTTCTCAGCACCTACTGTATATCTGCTGTATTCATTTTTCCACTTCCGCCACCCTGGCCGTGGCCCATCGCATCATTTCCTGTTTGCAATGCCTTCTGGGAAGGGGCGGCAACTTCTGACACTGCCTTTGCTATGGAAACCTGACCTGAAACCTATTACACTGCTTGTGCTGCACTGAGCATGTGCGAGATCTGCAAGAATGAGATCCAGGAGGAAATACAGTCTGGCTTCAGATGCCCACACTTAAGATGGCCACGGCCTGCTGTAAGTTTATAAAATAACAAACTCCTGCTATAAACTAACAAAACAAACCTTAGTTTACAGACTAACTTTACTAGAATACATTAAGCTTGTGTATTACAGGGGTATTTTTATTTAAAAAGTATAATTTCGGCCGGAACACCACTTTAATGAGACACAACGCTGCACTATTTAGAAAACAATATTGAATTTGGTGTGGTGTAACTGTAATGCCGCGTCTGGCGTTTGGGAATTTCGGTCGGAAAAAGGTATGACGGCTTTTCCGACGGGATTCCGCTCAAGTTTGCCTTGCATACACACGGTCACACAAAAGTTCTCTGAACTTTCGACTGTCAAGAACGCGGTGACGTACAACACTACGACGAGCCGAGAAAAATGAAGTTCAGTTCTTCCGAGCGTGCATCGAATTGTTTCCCAGCATGCGTGATTTTTTTTTTTTGCGCGTCCGAATTGCATACAGACTAACGCATTTTCGGATAGGAACTTTTTTCTGACTGAAAAATAGAGAACATGCTCTCAATCTTTTGCTGGCTGGAATTCTGCCAGCAAAAGTCAGAGGGAGTGTACACACGGTCGCATTATTGCAGTCACGTATATTGGTGATTTTACACATTTACCCTGTTATAGGAGGAAGTCATTTATTTTGGCGCTGATTGTTTTTTTTTCACAACATATGAAATTTTTGATGCAAGCACTTCACTAATGAATAATATTTTCTTGCACTAAGCACTTTTTGTTCACTGTTTCAGCACACAGTTTTTTCTTTTGCACTTTTTTTTAACAGCATTTGCACTTGGTTTGTTTCATACAAACAAATATTTTTTGTATGGTAGATGAATTATTTTTATGCAATGGATTGAATGCATTTCGCATGTATACAGTGAGGGATTCGGTTAATGGCAGTGGGTTCACTATCACCAGATTGAGGGATTATGGTTGTGCAGACATCTCAAGTCTCCCGCAAATCGCGGGAGACTCCTGCATTTGGATGCTGGCTCATGGACACCTGCGAGCGCCGGGCGATCTCCCGGTTGAGCCTGTCACTCAGAAGGGCAGAGCAGCCAGGGGGGCGGAACATTACTGAGCTGACACGCTGCCGCTTCCCTTCCCAGTGTTATCAAATAGACAGCACCCCTGGCTTCCCTCTAGACGCGCACTTCTCCCTTCCTGCCACTGGGGGCTGCTTGTATATGCAGGTGAATTGGAATGTGATTTTACAGCATCCCCAGTTTGCTCTAGCCGAGACTGACTGTTCTTCATGTTCTACACCCCAAGGTATGCCACTGTTTGCTAATGTATATTGCAAATAGAAGTTTTCAGTAGATTATGCCAAAAGTCTTTATAATATTGGATGTTACAGTGGCAGTCCTAGCGGATCCCTCTGTGAAGAGCTGAGTGCTGGGGATATGGCAGGAGAACTTGCCATAATATGACGACATACATTTTATTGCAAATTTTAATTTGAAGTTTCCATGTTCCAGCACTTAGTTTTGCACTCTCCCTTCTCTCTGACGCAGACCGTACTCCTTCAAAAAACATTTAGTGTGCTTTCACACTGAGGCGTTGGGGGCATCGGCGGTAAAGCGCTGCTATTTTTAGTGGTGCTTTACCGTCATTTTAGCGGCGCTCTTCGGCCATTAGCGGGGTGCTTTTAACCCCCGCTAGCAGCCGAAAAAGGGTTAAAACCGCTCACAAAGCGCCACTGCGGCAGCGCTTTGCCGGCGCTGCCCATTGATTTCAATGGGCAGGGGCACTTTAGGAGCGGTGTATACTACAGCACTGCAAAGATGCTGCCTGCATGCATTTTGTTTTACCATCCTGCAAGCGCACCGATCCAGTGCGCTTGCAGGACGGTAAAACAAAATGCCTGCACTCGGGCTTTCACACTGGAGAGACAGGAGAGGCTCTTTACAGGCGCTATTTATAGCGCCTGTAAAGCACCTCAGTGTGAAAGCAGCCTTACTAGTAAAAAAAGAAAAATAAGAGACACACAATGCCTATGTATGCCAAAAACAGCAAACTTTAATTGGTACTGACGCGTCACCTCCCTGAAATGAGTTTTTGCAGGTTGGGATGTCTGGATGCGCACTGCTTGCTTCTTTTTTCTTGCCAAAAATGGAGACTTGCATAACTCGTGCTGTAGACTTGCGGGGCTCGTGCTGTAGACTTGCGGGGCTCGTGCTGTAGACTTGCGGGGCTCGTGCTGTAGACTTGCGGGGCTCGTGCTGTAGACTTGCGGGGCTCGTGCTGTAGACTTGTGGGGCTCGTGCTGTAGACTTGCGGGGCTCTTGCTTTAGACTTGCGGGGCTCTTGCTTTAGACTTGCGGGGCTCGTGCTTTAGACTTGCGGGGCTCTTGCTTTGGACTTGCGGGGCTCTTGCTTTAGACTTGCGGGGCTTTTGCTTTAGACTTGCGGGGCTCGTGCTTTAGACTTGCGGGGCTCGTGCTTTAGACTTGCGGGGCTCGTGCTGTAGACTTGCGGGGCTCGTGCTGTAGACTTGCGGGGCTCGTGCTGTAGACTTGCGGGGCTCGTGCTGTAGACTTGCGGGGCTCGTGCTTTAGACTTGCGGGGCTCGTGCTGAGACTTGCAGAGCTCTTGCTGTAGTTGCTGTGTGTAAGCCAAGGAGTAATGGAAACAAATAAACACATACAATGTATCTCATGTCAGAATATGGTGTCACTGACTCTGCTAGAGAGAGTTGCACTGTTCCATATCCCCAAGTACAGCTTGAAGGCATCTCTGAAGCATGTCATTTGAAAAATGATTCCATGTCGTCCTCCAGGTCACACAACATGGAGGGTCCCTTTTCCACTCAGTGGTGTTTATATTATTCACTGGTCCCCTATGTCCCCTATGGCAGTGCCCAGCTCCCCATGCCCTTTGCTTGTTTGACTTTAGACTAACTTGCTAACATACCCCCCAGGATACTAAAGCATGTCCCCTCATACAAATCATATTCTCATATTACCTCCCTCACTCTTCTGCTTCTCCTAATCGCTGGAGACATTTCCCCAAACCCTGGGCCTCCCTTATTTAACTGTGCCCAACACACCCATCACCATCACCCTACACCCTCTGGAAGTAGTCGCAATCTACACAATTTAGTCTCCATTCCTCTTCTTTCCAACGCCAGCCTCCCTCTCTCCTGTGCCCTCTGGAATGCCCGCTCTGTCTGCAACAAACTCACTGCTGTTCATGACCTCTTTGTCACTAATTCCTTTAATCTACTTGCTCTCACCAAAACCTGGCTCCACGAATATGACACCCCTTCTCCTGCTTCCCTCTCCCAGGGTGGCCTTCACTGGACTCACTCCCCTAGGCCTAATGGACGCAAGGGAGGTGGAGTGGGATTCCTCCTATCCCCCCAGAGCACCTTCCAGGTTATTCACCCTCCTCCCTCTTTTTCCCTCTCATCATTTGAAGCCCACTGTATACGTCTATTCTCTCCTACTTCCCTAAGAATTGCTGTGATCTACCGGCCCCCTGGACCATTATCGACTTTCCTTGATGAGTTTTCTGCCTGGCTACCCTACTTTCTCTCTTCAGATATTCCCACAATCCTTCTCGGTGCTAATACAAACACTCCTGCTACTTCTAAACTTCTTAGTCTAACCTCTTCATTTGACCTGAAGCAATGGGTACAGGCTTCTACTCACTCTGATGGCAACACCCTTGACCTTGTATTCTCCTACCTATGCACTCCGTGCAACTTCTCAAACAATCTTTTTCCTCTCTCCGACCACCACCTTATTAGTTTCTCTCTCCCCCTGTCTTCCACCACCTTTCCCTCCAATCGCCTAACCATCACCCGTAGAAGCTTTCGCAACTTCAACTCCTGTCTCCTCTATTCTGCTACTGACCACCTCTATGACAAAATCTCTCCCCTGTCCTGCCCCAACCAAGCCATGTCCATCTACAATAAATCTCTGTCCTCCACCCTGGACAAGCTCGCTCCCCTCACTACCCGCAGAATCAGGCCTCGACCCCTACAACCCTGGCAAACAGATGACACTAAAATTCTCAAAAAACGTAGTCGCGCTCTTGAGCGTCTGTGGCACAAGACTAAGTCTCTCAAAGACTTCAACCAATACAAATCTGCCCTCCAAATATACTATTCTTTCCTCCACACTGCCAAGCAAACCTATTTTACAACTCTTATTAACACCTTCTCATCCAATCCCCGTAAACTCTTCTCTACCTTCAACTCTCTAATTTGTCCTCCACTGCCTCCACCCACTGACTTACTCACTGCCCAGGAAATCGCTAATCACTTAAAAAACAAGATTGATACAATCCGTGATGAAATCTCCATTCTACAGGTATCTCCCCCAGCTAAGACCCCATGTCAACAGGTACAACTGACACTCCCCCTATTCAAATCTGCTACTACAGATGAAGTTGCTAAACTCCTTTCTATCACCCACCTAACCACCTGTCCCCTGGACCCTATTCCCTCTCAAATGCTACGGTCACCCTCTGAACCCATCCTACACTCTCTAACCCACATCTTCAATCTCTCCCTCACCTCTGGCATCTTCCCCGACGCTCTAAAACATGCACTGGTCACCCCCATACTCAAAAAGCCGTCCTTGGACCCCACCAATCTTAACAACCTACGCCCAATCTCCTTGCTCCCCTTTTCCTCTAAACTCCTTGAACGCCTGGTTTACAATCAACTGAGTGACCACCTCATTAAAAACAACCTTCTTGATCCCCTTCAATCTGGATTTCGCCCTCAACACTCCACAGAAACTGCTCTTTTAAAACTCACAAATGACCTACTAACTGCAAAAACCAACGGACACTATTCTGTACTCCTACTTCTGGATCTTTCAGCTGCCTTTGACACGGTTGACCACCCCCTCCTCCTCAAAAAACTTTACTCCCTCGGTCTCCGTGACTGTGCTCTTCAGTGGCTCTCATCCTACCTATCCCAACGCACCTTCAGTGTCACTTACAATTCTACTTCCTCCACTCCTCTTCCCTCAGCTGATAGCCTCTCACGGCTTTCAATATCATTTCTATGCTGATGACACACAAATCTATCTCTCCACCCCTCAACTCATTCCATCAGTGCATCACTAACCTACTAACCGACATATCTGTATGGATGTCACACCACTTCCTCAAACTCAACTTGTCCAAAACCGAGCTTATAATATTTCCTCCCCCCACGTTCCTCTTCCCCCAACTTCTCTGTCAAGAGCAATGGCAAAACCATCCACCCATCCCCACATGTCAGGGTGCTAGGTGTGATCCTGGATTCTGAACTCTCCTTTCAGCCCCACATCCTATCACTTTCCAAAGCTTGCCGCCTCAACCTCCGCAACATCTCTAAACTACGTCCCTTCCTAACCAATGAAACCACAAAGCTCCTGATTCACTCCCTGGTTATCTCTCGCCTTGACTACTGCAACTCACTCCTCATTGGCTTACCTTTAAATAGACTATCCCCCCTTCAGTCCATCATGAATGCTGCTGCCAGACTCCTCCACCTTACAAACCGCTCAGTGTCTGCTACCCCTCTCTGACAATCCCTCCATTGGCTACCACTCGCCCAACGAATTAAATTCAAAATACTAACAATAAGTTTCAAAGCCATCCACAACTCTGCCCCCAGCTACATCACTAACCTAGTCTCAAAATACCAACCTAATCGCCCTCTCCGTTCCTCCCAAGATCTCCTGCTCTCTAGCTCCCTCATCACCTCCTCCCATATCCGCCTCCAGGACTATTCCCGAGCCTCGCCCATCCTCTGGAATTCCCTACCCCAATCTGTCAGACTGTCTCCAACTTTATCCACTTTTAGGCGATCCCTGAAAACTTTCCTCTTCAGAGAAGCCTATCCTGCCTCCATCTAACAACTGCACTATTTTCTCCATTAGCTCATCCCCCACAGCTATTACCCTTTTGTATAACTTGACCCTCCCTCCTAGATTGTAAGCTCTAACGAGCAGGGCTCTCTGATTCCTCCTGTATTGAATTGAATTGTATTGTACTTGTACTGTCTGCCCTAATGTTGTAAAGCGCTGCGTAAACTGTCGGAGCTATATAAATCCTGTATAATAATAATAATAATAATAGACTATTAGCCTTAAAAGTGGCCAGATTTGATTTTCAAGAATCGTCCACCCATTGACCACTGGATACATTTGCAGCTTCTGACAGAGACTTCCCAGACCGGTTCTCCAGGTGTTCATTCACAGAAATGTGACCAATCAATTAAAAAAGAAAAAATCTTTGTCTATCCTGAGCTTCTGCATTCTTTCAGCAGTGCTAATACATTTCTAGATTAGAACAGACATGGCGGCACAGCAGGAACAGGTGAGCGGCATTTGTCAGTTTGCAGAGTGTCACCCCATGTGTAATGTGTCACCAATGACTTTATTCAGCAATGAGTTCTTATTCTTAAAGGGGACCTGTCATGACTGTAATATGGCAGCACTGCAAGGGCACTTGGAAGTGCAGCCGCTGCGGACTTGCTGCAATTGTGCAACAAATTGGAGAAGCCCGGCAAGTCTAACAATAGCTTAGAACGTTATTTTCAAACTTGCAGCTCAATTACTTGCTATCTGGGAATTTTGGAGCACAGAGGTGACACCCCTCGCATTTCTACCATGACCTTTTCTTTTAAACCTGTACGCCGGCAGCTGGGAACAAAAAACTAAAAAACAAGGTAATGGATGTACCGTATATACTCGAGTATAAGCCGAGTTTTTCAGCACTTTTTTTGTGCTGAAAGTGTCCCCCTCGGCTTATACTGGAGTCACTGCCGTCTGCATACCTGATCAGCCCGTGTCATGCAGTCAGACGGCGGCCGACCAGTGTAAAAAAAAAAAAGCCGCACCTCCTCCTCGTCCTTGTCCGTCATAGGGGAACACTCAGTTTCCCATCAGTGAGTCAGTGTTCCGCCTATCACAGACATCCTCTCGTCCTCGTCTGTGGGATGAGGACGTCCGTGAGAGGTGGAACACTGAACACTGACTCACTGCTGGGAAACTGATTGTTCCCCTATCACGGATGAGGGCGAGGAGGAGGTGCGGCTTTTTTAGACTGGTCGGCCGCCGTCTGACTGCATGACACGGGCTTATCAGGTAGGCAGATTGTTATAAAGAGGGGTGCAATGGACACAGTGAGGCACGCAATGGACACAGTTAGGCACGCAATGGACACAGGCACGCAATGGACACAGTGAGGGATGCAATGGACACAGTGAGGGATGCAATGGACACAGTGAGGGATGCAATGGACACAGTGAGGGATGCAATGGACACAGTGAGGGATGCAATGGACAAAGTGAGGGATGCAATGGACACAGTGAGGGATGCAATGGACACAGTGAGGGATGCAATGGACACAGTGAGGGATGCAATGGACACAGTGAGGGATGCAATGGACACAGTGAGGGATGCAATGGACAAAGTGAGGGATGCAATGGGCACAGTGAGGGATGCAATGGACACAGTGAGGGATGCAATGGACACAGTGAGGGATGCAATGGACACAGTGAGGGATGCAATGGGCACAGTGAGGGATGCAATGGGCACAGTGAGGGATGCAATGGGCACAGTGAGGGATGCAATGGGCACAGTGAGGGATGCAATGGGCACAGTGAGGGATGCAATGGGCACAGTGAGGCATGCAATGGGCACAGTGAGGGATGCAATGGACACAGTGAGGGATGCAATGGACACAGTGAGGGATGCAATGGACACAGTGAGGGATGCAATGGACACAGTGAGGAGCTGCAGATGGGCATTGTTGACCCTCTTTTCCACTTACAGTAGCTGCTGCATTTCTCACCCTCGGCTTATACGCGAGTCAATGAGTTTTCCCAGTTTTTTGTGGTAAAACTAGGTGCCTCGGCTTATATTCGGGACGGCCTATACTCGAGTATATACAGTAATAGATAGATGTATTTTAAATGCAGTTAATATAAGTACCTGAATCTGTCTTGGTATTGGTCACCTGTAATCCTCTGCACAGCGCCACCCACAGATTACTAAAACCCAATCAGTTTCTGCTATACGCAGGACACGACACTTGCTTGTTGCATGCGCTTCGGCTCCTTCACTGTACAAACAGAAGGCTGCAGATGCGTTTTGACCAAGCGGTGCTCCTGTTGTAGACCGAGGATCGGGCTGTGTCGTCTGGTGGTGGGGTCTGGATCAGAAGACTGGTTGAATAGCACACCCTCTGCAGAACAAACGGCTCCCATAGATGTATTTTCACCTTTGTATTTAGAGGTTTTCCTGCAGTTCAGATTAAGGTGTAGACCCCCCCTGTCAGATTGTCACCAATGTTCCCTTCCCTTGTCCAGTCAATTCATTAAGGAAGTCAAGTGAATCAGCGAAGGATAGGTGGAGCAAGGCACCACATCCCAAATTAATTGATATAAAAAAAATAGAAATTGGAATGAAGGGATTTTTTATCGTGCCTAAAACAATACAAAACTATAACATTGTATAGTAAAAGTAACACATTTTATTTAATACTTTTGTTAAAAAAGATATAACAATCTTTAATTTAAAAATGGCATAATCAGACCGAGACATTAAAGAATGAAGTACTGTACAAAAATGTGATTCTCGACATGTTTCGCTAGAATATACAGCTTCTTCAGGAGATTCGTAATTTTCTGCGTACAGCGTATTTACTGCAATATATAAAGAAATACATAAGACCAAATATTAATGGTGAAAACTAAGGACCAAATGACCTCAATCAAACATCTTAAAACAAAAAGAAAAAAAAAAAACACATAAAATTGCACAGGATCGACTGGAATTGTTCTCCGTTTTGGGGTAAGAACAGTTCCAGTCGATCCTGTGCAATTTTATGTTTTTTTTTTTTTTTTTTTGTTTTAGGATGTTTGAGGACATTTTGTCCTTAGTTTTCACCATTACATTTGGTCTTATGTATTTCTTTATATATTGCAGTGGATACGCTGTACACAGACAATTAGGGGGCACTGTCTCTGGGCCCTTGAGGTCCGGGGGCCCCAGCTGTGTGTTCAGGGAATAGAGACTCCATTTTATTCCTGCAGCCAAAGGCATGGAACATGGACATGGACATATCTGTCCTCCCCCCATCATGGTCACACATGAAGTTCATGTTTGTAGCATTTCCCGGGTTTTGTGTCCCTCTTCATCTCCCATTCTGTGTCAATTTCCAGGTGGTGTCCCTGCATGGGAAGGTGTGCCTGGTGACCGGAGCCAGCTCTGGGATTGGGGCTGGAACTGCCATCCTCTTCGCTGGTTTGGGGGCCCGACTGGCCCTAAACGGAAGAAACCAGGAGAAGCTGCAGGAGACAGCCCAGAGCTGTGAAGCGACCTCCAGCATGAAGGTGGCGTGACCATATCATATGTACTGTGCGTGTGTCCTTCATTACTGTCCTTTCATCTATTCTCTATGTGTCACTTTCATTAGTGACCCTCATCTTCTCCTGACCCCTCAATGTCCTGTGTCACCTTGGTTATTTTGTTATTAATGTCTTTTTTTTTTTCTGCAGCCTCTCCTGGTCCTCGGAGATCTGACAGATGAGAAGGTCCTCCAGAGACTTGTGGAGGAGACAGTTGGTCACTTTGGACAGCTGGACGTGTTGGTGAACTGCGGGGGGATCACATCATTTGGGTCAATAGAGAACACCACACTGGAGGATTATGATCGTGTGATGAATACCAATGTGCGGTGAGATACAGGAATTATTTAGTACGGGAAAAGGGTGGTATGGGTCACCATGTGTGGTCTCCATCGGACTTTTTCCATCGGAATTTCCGACACACAAAGTTGGAGAGCAGGCTATAAAATTTTTCGACAACAAAATCTGATCCTTTAAATTCCAATCGTGTGTAAGCAAATCCGACGGACAAAGTGCCACGCATGCTCAGAATAAATAAAGAGATGAAAGCTATTGGCTCCTGCCCCGTTTATAGTCCCGACGTATGCGTTTTACGTCACCGTGTTCAGACCGATCGGATTTTCCGACAACTTTGTGTGACCATGTGTATGCAAGACAAGTTTGAGCCAACATCCGTCGGAAAAAAATCCTAGGATTTTGTTGTCGGAATGTCCGAACAAAGTCCGACCGTGTGTACGGGGCATTAGAATCACTCCCTAGGACACACTTAACGCCTCTCTCGCCCCCTAGTGGTCAACCCCTTCACTGCCAGTGTCATTTTTACAGTAATTAATGCAATTTTATAGCACTGACCGCTGTAAAAATGACAATGGTCCCAAAAATGTGTCAAAATTGTCCGATGTGTCTGCCATAATGTCGCAGTCACAATAAAAATCACAGATCGCTGCCATTACTAGTAAAGAAAAATTATTAATAAAAATGCCATAAAACTATCCCCTATTTTGTAGACGCTATAACTTTTGCGCAAACCAATCAATAAACGCTTATTGCGATTTTTTTTTTTTTTTTTACCAAAAATATGTAGAAGAATACATGTCGGCCTAAACTGAGGAAAAAAAAAATATATATATTTTTGGGGGATATTTATTATAGCAAAAAGTAAAAAATAATGCGTTTTTTTTTCAAAATTGTCGCTCTATTTTTGTTTATAGCGCAAAAAATAAAAACCGCAGAGGTGATCAAATACCACCAAAAGAAAGCTCTATTTGTGGGGAAAAAAAAAGGACATCAACTTTGTTTGGGAGCCGCGTCGCACGACCGCACAATTGTCAGTTTAAACGACGCAGTGCCGAATCGTGAAAAGTGCTCTGGTCTTTGGCCAGCAAAATGGTCCGGGGCTGAAGTGGTTAAGGACCGGAAGGATTTGCCCTCTTAAAGCTCAGGCAATTTTTTTGCAATACGGCACTGCGTCGCTTTAACTGACGCGGTCGTGCGACGCTGTACCCAAACAGAATTTTTTTCCCACAAATAGAGCTTTCTTTTGGTGGTATTTGATCACCTCTGTGGGGTTTTTTTGCAGTATAAATAAAAAAAAAAGCGACAATGTTGAAAAAAAATCAATATTTTTTACTTTTTGCTATAATAAATATCCAAAAAATAAATAAATAAATAAATAAAAAAAAATTCTACATCAATTTAGGCCGATGTGTTTTCTTCTACATATTTTTGGTTAAAAAAATCGCAATAAGCATATATTGATTGGTTTGCGCAACAGTTATGTCTACATCGTCTAAAAAATAGGGGATAGATTTATGGCATTTTTTTGTATTCATTTTTTTTTTTTTTTACTAGTAATGGCGGTGATCAACGATTTTCAGCAGGACTGCGACATTGCGACGGACAAATTGGACACTTTTTAGTAGTATAAGAAAGGTTTCCGCGCTCACGGACCGAGGCTTGCAGCCCCCCCTTTTTATAATTGGACACTTTTTGACACTTTTTTAGAAACAGTGACATTTATACAGCGATCAGTGCTAAAAATAGCCACTGATTACTGTATAAATGTCACTGGCAGGGAAGGGGTTAACACTAGGGGGGCGATCAAGCGGTTAACTCTTCCCTAGGGAGGTGTTTCTAACTGTGGGGGAGGGGACTGATTAGAGGAGGAGACTGGTCGCTGTTCCTGATTACTAGGCGCAGACGATCACTCTCTACTCCCCTGAAAAACGGGGAGATGTCTGCGTACATTGACAGATCCCCGTTCTGTCTCTCTCAGGAATGATCGCGGGTGGCCGGCAGACATCGCGGCCGCCGGCCACGCACATCGGCTCCGCCCATCGGGCCACGGGCATGTGCCCCTAGACCTCTTAAACCGGCCGATGTACAATGACGGCGATTCACCCCAGAAGAGCCAACCTGCCGCAGTACAACTGCGGCGGCTGGTCTTAAAGTGGTTAAATATATGTGGCAGGTCACAGATAACATACGTCTGGTAACCAATATCATTAAGGATGCTAAGTTACACTCTAAGGCCCCATTCACACCTGAGCGTAGCGTTTTTTTAGCGTTTTGTCGCTTGTTTTCTCGCGCGTATTTGCGCATTTCCATGCAGTGTTTTCTGGCATTTTTGAGCTTTGGCGTTTATTTTATTAGCCAATAGGAAAAACAATCATCTGTTTCATCATTTGTTGCTATGTTTTTAGATTTTGTCATCTGCTTCCTGCTCCAAACACGCCCAAATCTTCCCGATTCTAGCGACAAAAAAAAGGTCCAGAACTTGTTTGCGCTTCAAGCGTAGGGCTTCAGGCGACTTGGAGTGGAGATGTGAACCATCTCCATAGAGAATAATGGATTTTTTCCCCTCCAAGCATTTTGTAGCTTCAAGCTACAAAACACTCAGGTGTGAATGGAGCCTAATGCCGCGTACACACGAGCGGACTTTACGGCAGACTTTGCCCGGCGGATGGGATTTGGTCGGACAATTCGATCGTGTGTGGGCTCCAGCGGACTTTGTTTTCTCAAAAGTTGGACGGACTTAGATTTGAAACATGTTTTAAATTAATCCGTCGAAATCGAGTCCTGTCGAAAAGTCCGCCGTCTGTTTGCTAGTTCGACGGACATAAAGCCACGCTAGGGCAGCTATTGGCTACTGGCTATGAACTTCCTTGTTTTAGTCCGGTCGTACGTCATCACGTACGAATTCGACGGACTTTGGTGGATTGTGTGTAGGCAAGTCCGTTCATTCAGAAAGTCCGTCGTAAAGTACGTCAAAGTCCGCCAGGCAAAGTCTGCCGTAAAGTCCGCTCGTGTGTATGCGGCATATGTCAGTACTCCTCCTTAGCCTTGATATTCGCAAGGCCTTTCACAGCGTCAGTTGGTCATACTTAGATCATTTGCTACCCAGATATGGTATTACAGGGGATTTTCTCAAAGGTTTTCATATCAAGCCCCCGAGACCCATATAAAACTGCCAGGCACTAATTTTTCTCTGCAATAGGGCACCAGGCAGGGATGTCCCTGGTCTCATCTCCTTTTCGCTTTGGCAATAGAGCCCCTAGTGAGAGCTATCAGAGAGGATGTTAATGTTAAGGTTAGTGCAAAGGCCCAGGAGAATTGGTTGATGACCTTTTGTTATTCCTAACTAATCCTTTAATCGCACTACCCAACTTGGTCTCTGTATTAGATTCCTTTCAGGCTATATCGGGACTAGGTGTCAACCTATCCAAATGTTCTGCCATGCCAATAAATATATCAGAGGGATTGACTACCTCATTGCAACAACATTTTTCCTTTTCTGCATGGTGCGCTCAATCCTTCCGATACCTCGGGATACAACTTGGCTGTCAGATAAGGGTACTCACCGAGGCCGAGATGCTGAGAGCGGTAACCTCTTGCGACTAAGCGCACTCCACTCCTGGAGATGGTACAGGGGGTGAAGGGCACAAAGAGGCATGAGTCACCAGCAGGCTGGGCAGGTCTTGCGTGGTCACCGGCAGGGAGACAGATGTGCAGGACTGGAAGATGCTGAAGCTCAAGAAGGAGGATGAACAGCTGATCCAACCACAGGCCGGGGGTCAAACGCCGTTGACTAGTAAGAGTCTCTAGATAGGCAAAAACGGTCTAGTGCAAAGGACTGTTAGCGGGTCTGTCAGCAGGCTGATGACTTAGTACTGAAGATTGATAGCAAAGTCCGTAAACAGGCCGAGGGTCAAACACAGGTAACTGGAAGCAAAGTCTGTGAGCAAGCCAGGGGTCGAGCACTGAAGACAAAAGCAAAGTCCAGGAGCAGGCTGAGGGTCAATCACTGGAGACAGGAAGCAATATCCGTAGACAGGCCGAAGGTCAATCACTGGAGACAGGAAGCAATATCCGTAGACAGGCTGAAGGTCAATCACTGGAGACGGAGCAATATCCGTAGACAGGCCGAGGGTCAATCACTGGAGACAGGAAGCAATATCCGTAGACAGGCCGAAGGTCAATCACTGGAGACAGGAAGCAATATCCGTAGACAGGCCGAGGGTCAAACACAGGAAGCAAGTGGAGAAGTCCGAGAGGCAAGCCGAGGGTCAGATGCAGGAAGAGATCAGAGCAGGTCAAGGTCAATCTAGGTCACAACAGGTAATCAAGAATCAGGATACAAGCAGGAAACACACGGGGAGCTGAAAGACAAACCAGCAATCTGGCCATGGCACAGAGTGGCTTTTATAGGCCAGTGGGAGGCTCATGTTGTGCGTGTACTATTGCGTACGCGCGTTCGCCGTTCCGCTGAATCACGCACGCGCCTTAGCCGTCTCGCTGTATTGTGCCCAGGGATTCGCCGGAGTGCCACTCTGCCGCGCATGTGCGAAGGAAGGCGGCGATATTGGCGAGACCGGTACTTGCCTCTTTCCTGACATTAGCCCTACTTATCAAGTCCTTTTCTACAGTAATTACCACCCTATTTTTTTCTCACATCGGGTCCCTATTGAAACTATGGTCCACATACCACATCTCATTTTTGGGCAGGGTTACGACTATATAAATGGCGAATTTGCCTAAAGTATTTTTTTTTTTTTTTTTTTTTTTTTTTAGGTCTCTCCCTATATACGTTACCAAGTCCTGCATTGAGTCCCTCCAAAGAAACCAAAATTCCATAAATCTCTTCTACTAAGGCCCCAATTGCCTGGTGGCCTGGGCCTAGCAAACCTATGGCTATACTATATGTCAGCGAGATTCGCTCAAACTGAACAATGGCATGCTCCTATGGGGGACTTCCCCTGGCTATTTTTTTAAACTTATTCCATTTCACCATATCACTTCCCAGGCCTACTATGGTCCAGGTCCATATCTTCCCCCTCAACAGAATCATAGCCCAAACTCTCCAACTTTGATCTCTATATAAAAAGAAATTTAACTTAGATTCTTCAGTCGCACCCCTTTCCTCCTTTTTAGGTGGTCTGACTTCTCCCAAGCCTTTCAGGAAAGAGACAACTTTACCCTATGGTCCGCCCTTGGGTTAATAACGTTAAAATCCCTCTAATCAGATACCCACTTTAAACAACCCCAATCAGAATGTAACTTACCTTATACTAATGCCACCTACACACGACCGAACTTTACGGCATACTTGGTCCAGTGGACCGGAGTCCGTCGGACAATTCGATCGTGTGTGGGCACCAGCGGACTTTTTTTCCCCAAAAGTTTGACGGACCTAGAAATGAAACCTGTTTCAAATCTTTTCAATGGACTTGTCGAAAAATCCGCTCGTCTGCATGCTAGTCCGGTGGACAAAAACCAACGCTAGGGCAGCTATTGGCTACTGGCTATGAACTTCCTTATTTTAGTCAAGTCGTCCGTCATCACGTACGAATCCGTCGGACTTTGGTTGATCGTGTGTAGGCAAGTCCGTTCATTCGGAAAGTCCGTCAAAGTCCGCCGGACAAAGTCTGCCGTAATGTCCGCTCGTGTGCATAAGATGTTTAGATGCATCCAAATCAAACATTTTTTTTTTTTTTTGTTGCATGAGCTCACTAACGTCTGGAATGCAATATATTCAGTTTGAACATATTTGCAAATCCCTTTCTAGAGAGAGTGGTATTATATCACGTAGTTCCGGCTACCTTAATAAAGGCTCTTTCACTGAGAAAACTAAACCAATGGCCCAATGGGAAGCCGAATTAGGTCTCACTTTTACACCTCCTGAATAGGAAAAGATACTCAGTAACATGCTTAAGAACACACAATCAATTTCAGTTCGCAAAACTGCGATCGAGCTACACACTAGATGGTACATGACACCAGTTGGGCTCCACTCTATTTATCCTTCAGTTTAATTTTTTTCGTGGCCGCCCGGACCATGGTTCCGTTTATCTCCATTTTTGGAGCTGCAAGCATCTTCAACCACTATGGCAATGTGCGGCCACAAAATTCATCCTAGTAGCAGGATGCCCTATGACTCAAACGATACAAATGTGCCTTTTTTTTTTACCCCCACCCCTTGTGAAAAATTGCTACACGCTCTTTTTTTTTTTTGTTTATATTAATTGGGTAACGGCATTAAACTGGCATTCCTCCTCTGTCTCCTGGTCGCTGGTGTTAGCCAGAATGGAAATAATCAAACTCTCACAATGTATTCACCACATGTTGTATGACACTATGCATCTCTATAACAAGAAATGGGATAACTGGGACACCCCCTTTTTGTAATACATGGTAGTTCCCTTTATCATGCTATACTTGATCAATGCTCTACCTGATATAGTGGCTCCTCCTTGATTTCACTCTGTGTTTTTGTCTATCAACCAGACTACCTCTCTGCTACCAGCTATTAACAAACACATTGTAACCAGTTTTCATATACTGTTCTATTTTGTATAATATTACTTTGTACTTGATATATCTTGTATATTGTCTGTTGGTACTTTTATAGTATCTTGATTGTAACATGATCTTTCAAATAAAATGTTTGTAATCAAAAAATATTTTACTAATTTTCCAGAACTCCAAAGATAGCCAAAAAGGGGGCAAAACCAAGGGATCCAAAACGAAAACTACGGAGGGCTGTAGAGCCAAGCCAGGCCCACAGAGCTTCATAGAGCCAAGAAGAACCCCAAGCATGGTCAAACAGCTAAGAGGGGCCCCTCAAATGACCTAATCGAATGGAAGGGGGGATATGGGACTTTAGATTAGGCACATATGCGGTGTGCCTCCATCCCTAAAATGTATACAAAAGAGAAGGAAAAGTGGAGTTTATTCAACTTTGCCTCCACAAAGTCATCCATCTCATTCAAAGTCCCACTTTTCCTTTTCTTTTGTCTTCCAATGACCTAAAACCTGAGAGGGACCCTACATGGAGCCATAGAGTGGAGATAAACCCCTCTGAGTGTGACCCTAAATAAGAAAGCCAAAGAAACTCACAGAGGTTTAGGGAGCCTGAAGGGGTTATTATGAGGGATTCTCATTCAAGTCTTCATACCTGCTGTGCCCATTATGAAAAGTTTTCACTACCCCTACTAAAAAAACGCAGTAGGGGCGATAACAAGGTGGACAGTAAAGGAGCCAGGAACTCTGGCAGGAAGTGCTCAGCAGCACTGGACTTACTGGAGATGTTAGAATGCTGTAGGCAGTTCAGTTCACTAGTCTTCCTCTATAAATAAAACACTATGCTTGGTAGGACTGACCATTTCACTAAACAATAAGACACAAAAAGGGACTTTCTGGTATAATGTAATGTGTTGTAAATTTTTCCATTCAGTCAACAGCAATGAGAAAGTTAGGACCACCAAGAGGTTGCCTATTCATGTACTGCATACAGTTTCCTTCCAGAATTATTTGTGAAAAGCAATTTATGGAGAATATATTCAAACAAGCCCTGGCACTATTCTCCGTCATCACCTCAGTTTACCACTTGATGACATCGCACACATCATTAAATCCTAAGAGAGTTTGTTCTTTTAACTCTTTCTTTTCCAGCATATTGCGGTTATTCCTAGTTAACTTCCATTTTAAGTTTTCTGTTTTGTAAGTGTGTGAATTATATATTTATCTCCAGGTATTTATCAGACCAGTTACAGGGTTTATTATGCTCTGCTCATTTTTCGTAAGCGTTTAGACTTTACAGAACAGGAAGTGAGAGCAATTGTAACATTTTTCCCCTCGTCTCTGGACTTTTCCAGGTCTCTTTTCTACCTATCTCAACTGGCGGTGCCTCATCTCATCAAGACCAAAGGAAACATCGTCAACGTATCCAGCTTCTTAGGTCGGGGATCAGTGAGTATTTTCTTTTGCTCCTCTATAAGAAATAGATAAGGGCTGCCGAATATTCTTTTGTCTTCTGAGTGAGATACGATGAACTATAGAACAGTGTCCCCATTGTGATTCTCCTTCTTCTATACTAATTTTTTTTTCTCCAAATTTCAAACAGATAACTAAATATATAACCACATGCCTGCAATACATACATATCCACTATTTTTATATTCCAAAATATTTGTTGTTTTGTTCTTCTCCATCTTTGATTCACACGCCCCAGCATTATCGTATAACCTTATGGGTGATTCCTCTTCCTCGGTTATGGGTAAAAAGCCTACTACCTGTGATCACTTACCTTCTATTGTAGATGAGGTCCACCCCCTTGTAGTGGAGATGTGACACAAACTCCTGTCCCCATATTTCAGTATCCCAATACTTCAGTATAATGTGACATATTGACAGTCCAGGGCATTGTCACATTGGGGGTGGTGGTGTGCCTGAGATCAAGCAAATAGGCTCTTGAATGAACCCATTTCAGTTGCAAATGGTTGCTTATGAAATTCACTGGTATAAGCAATCATAATGTGTAAAAAATCTGTAAAAAAAAAAAAAAAATTATAATCTTGATCACTTCTAGAATAGTAGAGTAGTTATTATGGTAACAATGTATTGCTCTGGTTACAGTATGTTACAAAAAAAAGTATAAAAAATAGAAAAAACTTAATCAAAAGAAATAAAAAGAAAAAAAAATGAATAATAATAATAATAATAATGATAATAATATTATTATTATTATTATTATTTTTTTTTTTTTTTTACATACCGTCACCAGTCAGTATCTCTGATCACCGCCACAGCAGTTATGTGATGAAAGTGTACTGCACTGGTGACAGTATGTAAAAAAAAAAAAAAAAAAAAAGTTGTGGAAAGTGTTTTTTGTTTTTTTTTTGTTTTTTTTTTTTGTTTTTTTTTTTCTTTGTTTTGTTTTTGTTCCCATTTTCTCATTTTCCAAAAAAAGTGACAAAAAGTCACAACTTTAAAAAACCCACCATGCCTCTTACTAAATACATTAGACTGTCTACTTTCCAAAAATTGGGTCCTTTAGGGGTATTTGTACTGTCCTGGCATCTTAAGGGCCTCAGGATATGACATCAGAACGTCCGGATCGATCGATTTTCATATATATATCGCCATAGTTTGTGGGCTCTATAACTACCCTACAGACTAAATAATATACAGTGATTTGGGTTATTTTCACCAAAGAAATGTAGCAGAATATGTTTTAATTATGAAGAAAGATTATTTGTTTGCAAAATGTTATAACAGAAATGAAGAAATGCTTTTTTTTTTTTTTTTTTTTTTTTTTTTAACATTTTCAACTTCTTTTGTTTATTTAGCAAAAAATAAAAAAAAACCCAGCGGTGATTAAAAATCACCAAAAGAAAGCTCTATCTGTGTGAAAAAAAAATGTATCAAAAATGTCATTTGTGTACAGTGTTGTATGACCGCGTAATTGTCCTTCAAAATGTGACAGCACTGAAAGCTGAAAATTTGGCCTGGGCAGGAAGGGGGTAAAAGTGTCCGGTATTGAAGGGGTTCATTTTTATTTCATTTCTTTTTTTTTCTACACACTTTTGTTTATGTACATCTTTCACAATGTGTGTCTCTCTCTATTCAAAAGGAAAGAAAACATAGGGGCAAGCTGCACAGTGATGGATCACTAGCCAATCAGTGGCTATCACAGCGATCAGGTGACCCTGGAACAGGAGTTCTGGGTCCCAAATGTTAGTACAGGACCAGGGGCTCCTGGTGAGAGACAGTTTTCTGTGCTGGGAGTACAGCACAAAGACAGATATACATACACTATATTGTCAAAAGTATTGGGACACCTGCCTTTACACGTGAACTTTAATGACATCCCAGTCTTAGTCCGTAGGGTTCAATATTGAGTTGGCTCCGCCCTTTACAGCTATAACAGCTTCAACTCTTCTGGGAAGGCCGTCCACAAGGTTTAGGAGTGTGTCTATGGGAATGTTTGACCATTCTTCCAGAAGCTCATTTGTGAGGTCAGGCACTGATGTTGGATGAGAAGGCCTGGCTCACAGTCTCCCCTCTAATTCATCCCAAAGGTGTTCTATAGGGTTGAAGTCAGGACTCTGTGCAGGCCAGTCAAGTTCCTCCACCCCAAACGCACTCATCCATGTCTTTATGGATCTTGCTTTGTGCTCTGGTGAGCAGTCATGTTGGAACAGGAAGGGGCCGTCCTCAAACTGTTCCCACAAAGTTGGGAGCATGAAATTGTCCTAAATGTCTTGGTATGCCCTTCACTGGAACTAAGGGGCCAAGCTCAACCCCTGAACAGCAACCCCACACCATAATCCCCCCCCTCCTCCACCAAATGGTTTAGACCAGTGCACAAAGCAAGGTCCATAAAAACATGGATGAGCGAGTTTGGGATGTAGGAACTTGACTGGCCTGCACAGAGTCCTGACCTCAACCCAATAGAACACCTTTGGGATGAATTAGAGCGGAGACTGCGAGCCAGGCCTTCTCGTCCAACATCAGTGCCTGACCTCACAAATGCTCTTCTGGAAAAATGGTCAAACATTCCCATAGACACACTCCTAAACCTTGTGGACGGCCTTCCCAGAAGAGTAGAAGCTGTTATAGCTGCAAAGGGTGGGCCAGGAAGACCATAGCAAATATTAATCCATCCGCCGACACCCCCCCCTCGGTTGGTTGGGTCACAGACACCCTCCTGCTGGTCGGTCAGTCACCAGCCCCACACATTACCCTATCTAAGCTGTGGGCGGCGTCTACGCCTCCTGGTGCTTCACGGTGGCCTCCTCTGCATCTCCTTCTTCCTCCTCAGCGGCCACCCTTATTTGAAGCCTATTAGAGCCTCTGGCTCTAATCATGTGCTCCTAAAAAAAACATTGGAAACCATGCATCCGACAGCCCGCATGTAGATTAGGGGGCCAAACGCATGGATTAGGGGGGTGGTGCCCCATATGGACGGGCCGCCACTGCTCATGCTCAGCCTGATCCAGGAAAAACTCTTTACAGGCAGGGACCACGGTGTAAAAAAGTCCCAGTGTCCAGCTACCTTCCTGTGGCTACTGATCCCAAGCACCACCTCTTCAGGCCCTGCCAGCCCACCTGGCTGCAGCTGCCCCTTTTACTAGCCCTGCTGGCTAATCTTCCACAGTCCTCCCAAACTGACTCAGATTGCCACTCCTCAGTCCTCCCAGGCTGTCTCTCAGTCCTCCCCAACTGTCTTACTTACCAGCCACCCGAATGTCTTCCTAGAGACCTCCTGGACTTGATCGCTGGCTCCTGCTGTCCTCACACCTGCTCCTGTGCCATTGGACAGGACTCCTCCGTGTGTTGAGTGGATCCTTCCTGCACCCAAGCCTGAGGTCATCTCTCTTCCCCCCCCCCCAAGACCAGGGGGCTACCCTCCAACAGCCTCCTCAGCACTCCATCACCAAACTTCCAGCAAAGCTCCCCTGCCCCTGCTAGACTGAGTATTTAGGAAGGTCCCTCCCCCTGCCAGCCCATTTGGCTGGGGATTGGTTGGGGCCCTCATCAATACTCCAAGCAGATCCTCCTAACCTTCCTCCCATTCTTCTGGAAGTTTCTCCAAAGTTGCAGTCAGTAGGGGGAGGTAACAGGGGTGCTGCCTGATGAGTCATCCAGCCTCCCTGAGTCACTCACCCTGACCCAGATTCAGCTGCCAGTCAAACCTATATTTACATACACTACAAAAAATAAAAACTCCTATTTACAATACCTAGCACTTTACACTAGAGGGTGCTACATAAAGAACACTAGCAAACAGATACAGCTATGACAAAACCATTGATTATGCAACTGACGTCAGCAGATTTACATGAAGAGTTCACAAACAAACGTCTTATTGCTATAACACACCGATGGGAGCTCAACTCCGAAATTACATTTCAAATAATGCCTAAACAAAGGACCAGCTATGTGGTGGCCTCCTCAAATCTCCCCGCTTGTTTTCTAGATCCCAAACATCATAGCGTACTGCATGTCCAAGTCGGCGGTAGATCACATGACCAGATGTGCCGCTCTCGGTGAGTAGGTTACAATCTCCGATTATTACATGAAGTGTATATATTGTAAAGGAAATTTGTGAGTTCTGTATATAATTGTATTCTATTTTGTAAGTATTGCACATTGCCCTCACTGTGCACAGGCCACTAATAGTAAATGTTTACATTCTTTCCAGTCCTGATTAGAATAAGCCTGTCTATGTTACGCCCCTTGTTACCATAAATGTACAATTGTAATATTAATGTGATACCTACGTAATCATGTGCATAAAAACCTTCAATTGCGTCATAATAAAGCAGAACAGTAATTTGGAAAGATGCTGAGCGTATCTTTTGTGTCTGTTCCCTACTGCAGTAGTCATTATTAATTTGGAACCACTAATCAATATGGAGGATAGGAGTTGCCTATCTATAAAATATCCAGGCCAGATGGCGAGCTTTGTCTGACACCCCGCAACACCGATCTAGGTAAAGAGTCTCTGACGGAGACTCTTTACCACATGATCAGCCGTGTCCAATCACGGCTGATCACGATGTAGATAGGAAGAGCCGGTGATCGGCTCTCCTCTTCTCGTATCTGTCAGACGCAAGTGAGGCAAAGCCGATCGGCTGCTCTCCTGACATGGGGGGGTCTGGCCCAGGACCACCAGGGAAGCCATCCACACTGGACCACCAGGTATGCCCCTAGACCCCCAGGGAAATACTATTCTGTGCCCAGGCAGCTGCCAATCAGTGCCCACTCACAATGCCTACCACTGCCAGTGCCACCAGGGATGCCTATCAGTGCTGCGTATCAGTGCCACGTATCAGTGCCACGTATCAGTGCCCATCGGTGCCCAGCAGTGCCGCCTATCAGTGCCCATCAGTCCCTAGCAGTGCCGCCTATCAGTGCTCATCAGTGCCACCTATAAGAACCCATCTTTGCAGCCTTTTAGTGCCCATCAGTGTTGCCTATTAGTGCCCATCAGTGCCCACCAGTGCCACCCAGTGCCACCCATGAGTGCCCATCAGTGCTGCCTATCAATGCCCATCAGTGCTGCATATCAGTGCCATCCATCAGTGCCACCTACCAGTGCCCATCAGTGCCCATCGTCAGTGCCCACGCATTGGTGCCACCTCATCTGTGCCGCCTTATCAGTGCCTGTCAGTGCTGCCTTATCAGTGCCCATCAGTGAAAGAGAAAACTTACTTATCTACAAAATTTTTTAACAGAAAGCAAAAACAAAACTTTTATTTTTTTTCAAGATTTTCAGTCTTTTTTTATTTGTTTAACAAAAAATAAAAAACGCAGAGGTAATCAAATACCACCAAAAGAAAGCTCTATTTGTGAGAACAAAATGATAAAAATTCAGTTTGGGTGCAGTGATGGATGACCGCACAATTGTCATTCAAACTGCGACAGCGCTGAAAGCTGAAAATTGGTCTGGGCAGGAAGGTGTATAAGTCCCCGGTATTGAAGTGGTTAATAAAAACTGCTGCAGTAGGGAACAGACACAAAAGATACGCTCCGCATCTTTCCAAATAACTGTTCTGCCTTATTATGACGCAAGTGAAGGTTTTTATACACATGATTATGTAGGTATCACATTAATATTAC